>NW_017072732.1:0-258 GCF_001483705.2 Eufriesea mexicana | reverse complement strand
GGCCGCTTAAGAATGGGGCCCGGCTTACCGCCGCTCTTCTTCTTATCGTTACCGCGCATCGATACGGTCTTCGCGGTGGTCGCCGGTGGAGCGCTTGCGGAGATCATCCCCGCGGAGCGGCGCCCCGTCTTACCGACGGCTCCCTTAGGCGCACTCGTGGGCTCTCTCGCGGGCAGCTGCGAGGCAGCGGCCGCCTGCCGCTGCGCTCCCTTCTCGCGCCTACCGATGACGAGAGACCAGCTGGCCTCTGCGTCCTTC
>NW_017072731.1:0-258 GCF_001483705.2 Eufriesea mexicana | reverse complement strand
CAGGAAATGAAGATAGCTAGCTTAGGCGCACAAAAAGGAATAAAATTAATTTAGACGATGGCCTTTTATAGCAACTAAACATAGAGAATATAGTGAGATTGAAAGGCATGTTGTATTCCTGATCTAAATAAATAATAATATCAGTGGTCAAAGTCAATGATCATCACCAATGTGTTAAATTTCAGAATGATGGAACTGAGGTACATAAAGAAATGAGAGAGGTTTGAATGAGAGCAAAGAGAAGAGGAAATGCATAAT
>NW_017072730.1:0-258 GCF_001483705.2 Eufriesea mexicana | reverse complement strand
CTGGAAAGTTCAATTTTATTGATATTTTCGACTTATATTGTGGTGAGTTAACTTGCTTGCATACATGATGAGGAAGAATACTGTTGGCGTGCTATAGGCGTTGCCTGCTATTAAATCCTCCTGGAAAATAAAATTTTATTGATATTTTCGGCTAATCTCGTGGTTAGCTAACTTTCTAGCATATATATGGAGGATAGATACAATTCACTTGCTATAGCCGCCGCAATGCTGTAGAATCTGGCTGGAAAGTATAATTTT
>NW_017072729.1:0-258 GCF_001483705.2 Eufriesea mexicana | reverse complement strand
GAAAAGGACGATGCCAGCCTTATCGCACCCAACCGGCCGAAGGGGACGTACACCAGTCGTGTCAGTTCGGACGGACTGAAAGGTCGATCAAAGCTCCGGCCGATGCGAAGAACAAAATATTATTACCAGCATTTAACTAACGAATAGCAAAGACAATTTTACGCGAAAATAAGATTGTTCATATATAAAAAAAACAAAGTGTATAAGTGAAAAAATTCGAAAATTGAGAAATTAGTGAAAATGACATTGTAATAAGTT
>NW_017072728.1:0-258 GCF_001483705.2 Eufriesea mexicana | reverse complement strand
ATTGCAACGCAATAGAATCTGGCTGGAAAATTCAATTCTATTGACATTTTCGACAAATATCGTGGTGGGTTAACTTTCTTGGATGAATATGGACGAAAGATTATATTGGCATGCCTTAGCCATTGCAATTCTATAGTATCTGGACGGAAAATACAATTTTATTGACATTTACGACCAATAACGTTTTGAGCTGAAATCCTTGCATAAATAAGGAGGAAAGATTCTATTGGCACGATATAGCCATTGCAGTGCTATAGA
>NW_017072727.1:0-258 GCF_001483705.2 Eufriesea mexicana | reverse complement strand
CTCTTTCGTCTAGTTTTCCGTGATTTTTGTCTCTTCAAATTATATTCTTCAATGAACAACTACTCATAAACATAAACGTAGAGGGCTAACTTGGAGTTAGTACTCGGAGCAGTTTGGAGGACGCTTTTGACCGTCGAGGCTAGGGAAACTTGTCTCTCGAATTTCTTTCATTTTCCTTCCGCTTTTCTGCCACTCTTATCTCTGCAGACTGTATTCTTCGATGAATAACCGGTTATAAACTTGGCGTCGGTACTGAGA
>NW_017072726.1:0-258 GCF_001483705.2 Eufriesea mexicana | reverse complement strand
TACATCCATCCATCCATACCGCAATCCATCCATACATCCATTCATCCGTACATACATTTATCCCTATATCCGTCCATCCATGCCTCAATCGATTCATACAACCATCCATCCATACGGCCATCAATCCTTACATTCGTCCATCCATACACCAATTCGTCCACACATCCATCCAGCCATACAACCACCCATACATAGATCCAGCGATCAATACATCTATCCACCCATACATCCATCCATCCATACATCCATACAACCACA
>NW_017072725.1:0-258 GCF_001483705.2 Eufriesea mexicana | reverse complement strand
AAATGAAATATACCTCGAAACGGATGGGTGAAAGGTGTCTCTTTTGGTCAGCAGACTAGATTTATCGAGCAATGCACGGGCTCGCGCTTGATTCTTCGTTCGATCTAAATCGCGATTCACAAATAACGTTTTCTACTTAGCATGTGGGTCGCAATCTTTGGGGCCCGGAATGTTCGCAGATAAAGTGTGAGCGTACGAGCTGTGATTCGACCACTGGGTTGCGCGAGGGTGGATTCACTGCCTAAAGTCGTCAGGGTG
>NW_017072724.1:0-258 GCF_001483705.2 Eufriesea mexicana | reverse complement strand
ACTCTTCTCTACTCTGGGGAGCCCTGTAGTAATCGTCTTGGTACATTAGTTTGAGATGGGATGCGATTCCTTATGTTATGTTTGGCTAGGGTCGGAGGTGATAGTTTTGCCTTTTGTGCTATGCACTGCTATTCCGCGGATATCTGCGACCTCCTGTGCTCTAATTCGCTATGCTCGACTCTGGGAGGACAGTAATTGTGGTCCCGGCACGTTAGCTTGATATAGGCTACGTCTGGTTATGCTACGTTTGGTCAGGGT
>NW_017072723.1:0-258 GCF_001483705.2 Eufriesea mexicana | reverse complement strand
CTACGGAATAACGGAGCGTCCCACGAAAGACGGAAACATCCACACCAAACCCAAACAAACTTAACTAAGCCAACCGTAGCATAACTAAACCTAACGTGCCGAAACCACAATCGCTGGCCTCCTTAGTTCCAAGCGGAACATACCGGAGCAGAGTAGAGCGCAGAAATCCGCCGAATAGCAGTATATAGCACAAAGGACAATGCTAACCTAGCCCAGCCCAAGCCAACCAATCCTAACCAAAGGTAATCGAACTCGACA
>NW_017072722.1:0-258 GCF_001483705.2 Eufriesea mexicana | reverse complement strand
TGCGAATGTATATATGTATGTATTGTTGCATGGATGTATGGGTTGATGGATGTATGGATTGGTTGATGTATGGATGGGTGGATGTATGGATGGATGGATGTATGAAATTATGTATGTGCGGATGGCTGGCTGTTTAGGTGGATGGACTTACGGATGTATGGATCGATGGTCGTATGGATGGGTGCTTATATGGACGGATGGATGTATTGACGTACAGATGTATGGATGCATGAATGTATGCTTGTATTGATGTATGTA
>NW_017072721.1:0-258 GCF_001483705.2 Eufriesea mexicana | reverse complement strand
TGAGTCTCCGTTAAAACAAATCTGTCTATTCGAATTTACGAGTCTGTGGTTTAGAATATAGATTCTAGACGGACTCTAATTATTCTCGGCTGTGTATTAACTACTCTTGGTTGATTTTTTTCTATCTTTTCGGATACAATGTATTCTATTACGATTTAATTCAAATACTTTTGGGTTGATTCTGTGATTCTGCTGTTCGAATTTATGTAAAATTCAGGCTAAAAATCTAAAGTTTTTAGTTATTTATTTGCTCGGTTC
>NW_017072720.1:0-258 GCF_001483705.2 Eufriesea mexicana | reverse complement strand
CCGTACTGTCAATTGCAAATATCTCTAACCATAACTGATATATCCATTGATAATTCTGGAGATATTGCTTAATATAAATCATTAGTGCACGAATAATTCCAACGGATACATTACTGTGATGATGGCTGTACTCAGTACTCTCTTGTCATCTGTAAACATCTCATTCGACAATCGACCTTACACTTCTCATTCTGCAAGTGCTACGGAATCTGGATCGCCGTTAAGCAGATCATAACAACGGTTGCAGTAGTGAATTAG
>NW_017072719.1:0-258 GCF_001483705.2 Eufriesea mexicana | reverse complement strand
TGGATTGAAAGCGTCAGGCGACCAATTCTCCAAGCTATAACAGTTTATAGATATTGAATAGACCTATTCTCTGGCATGTAGATGTCTGAACTTGACATTGGACTGATGGCGATGGGCGACCTATTCAGCAAGCTATAACGGGTTATAGATTTTAAATAGCCCTGTTCTCTGGCATGTAGATGGTTATATTTGCCTTTGGATTGGAGGCGTTAGGCGATCTACTCACCAAGCTCTAACATATTATAGGTTTTGAATAGG
>NW_017072718.1:0-258 GCF_001483705.2 Eufriesea mexicana | reverse complement strand
GTCGAAGTCGAAACGCTATCGCGCCATTTGGGATTCATCTACATGAAATAAACGAAGCGCTATTGCGCCGCTTGGGATGACTCGACACAAAATAAAAGAAGCGCTATCGCGCTGCTTGGGTTATTTCGGAATTCACTTAGAGAAAGCGCGATCGCGCTGCTTGGGATTTTTCGACAGTGCTTTTTCAAAACCCTCTGGGACTCAAACGGCTAGAGACCGACGCTAGGCTTTCCGTTCAGGCCTCTTTGGTCCCTACAG
>NW_017072717.1:0-257 GCF_001483705.2 Eufriesea mexicana | reverse complement strand
AGCCCGATTCTGCAGCATTGCAATGGCGATAGCTGGCCAAAAGGATCTTTCCTCCTTACTTATGCAAGGATGTTGGCTCAACACGCTATTAGTCGAAAATGTCAATAAAATTGAACTTTCCAGCGAGATTCTATCGCACTGCTATGGTTATAGCTAGCCAATATAATCTTTCCACAATGTTTATGCAAGAAAGGTATCTCACCACGGTATTAGTCGAAAATGACAATAAAATTGAATTTACCAGGAAGATTCTATTG
>NW_017072716.1:0-257 GCF_001483705.2 Eufriesea mexicana | reverse complement strand
ATAGAATCTTTCCTCCTTATTTATGCAAGGATGTCAGCTCACCACGATATTGGTCGAATATGTAAGTAAAATTGAATTTTCGAGGCAGATTCTATAGCATTGTAATGGGTATAGCGTCCCAATGGAATATTTCCTCCTTGCTTATGCAAGAAAGTCACCTCACCACGATATAAATCGAAATTGTTAATAAAATAGAATTTTCGAGCCAGATCCTATAGCACTGCAATGGGTACGGAGTGCCAATAGAATATTTCCTC
>NW_017072715.1:0-257 GCF_001483705.2 Eufriesea mexicana | reverse complement strand
CGAAAGTCAGAGCAACCCTGACCTAACCTAACCTAACCTAACCTAACCTAACATAACTACACGTAACGTATCTCATCCTGACGTGCCACGAGCACTGTTGTTTGCCTCCACAGAGCCGAGCAGAGCATAGAAGGGCAATGTAGATCCCAGAAATCCACCGAATAGCAGTTTATAGCACAGAAGCCAAAAAATCTTAACAAAGCCTTCTAACATAGCCTAACCGAGCGTAACCTTACTCAACCTAACGGGCCGAGACC
>NW_017072714.1:0-258 GCF_001483705.2 Eufriesea mexicana | reverse complement strand
TTGAAGTTTTAATTGCTACAACAGAGGAAATATATATTTAAGAACTATAACGAGACATTTCGGGTATTAGTTCACGACAATGCAGTTGCAGGTTACGTTTGTAACATTATCGCAATATTTACGAATAAGATACAGCAAAACTTTAAAAAATTGTGAGAAATTTACGAAGTTCAGGATTATTAACTCTGAACATTTCTTCGATGCTAATATATTACGTGTAAAAAATAGTGATTTGACATAGTGAAAATCGTATAACGA
>NW_017072713.1:0-258 GCF_001483705.2 Eufriesea mexicana | reverse complement strand
TCCACCGAACAGCAGTGTATAACGCAAAAGCCAAAGCTGTCCTATCCTAATCTATACAAGCGTTAACCGTAACCAAACTCGACCCAACGTGCCGAGACCAATATTGCTGGACTCCGCCGAGTCAAGCAGAGTGTATTAGAGCAGAGTATAGCGCAGAAGTCCACCGAAAGGCAGTAAATAGCACAAAAGTCATAGCTTACCACTCCCTGGCTAACCAAACGTAACATAACCGAACTTATCCTAACTCAAACTGAAGTG
>NW_017072712.1:0-258 GCF_001483705.2 Eufriesea mexicana | reverse complement strand
TGTATGGATGTATGCATGTGTATGTGTATGGATGTATGTATGGATGTATGGGTGGAGGAATGAATGTATGTATGCATGTATGTGATGATATATATATGGACGTATGTATGGATGGATTTATGTATGGATGTATGTATGAATGGACTTATGGATGGTTGTATGTATATCTTATCGATGTGCGTGGGGATGTATGTCTGGATATATGGATGGATGGATGTATGGATTTTTGGAAGGATGTACATATGGATGGATGTATGG
>NW_017072711.1:0-258 GCF_001483705.2 Eufriesea mexicana | reverse complement strand
ACAGGTTACGTTCGAATAGGCTGGGTTAGGCTAATGTTTTTTAGGGCACATTCAACTTTCGCTATGTACTCTGCCATGTGGCGAACTTCTGCCCTCTACTGTGCTGTATTATGCCCTGCTAGGCCATGCGAAGGGCAGAAATAGCGGGAACGGCACGTTAGGTTGTGTTTGGCTATGTTTGTCTATGTCCTGTATGTTCGGTTTAGGTTTGGGCACCTTTGACTTTTCCGATATACATTGCGAGAGCATGGACTTCTG
>NW_017072710.1:0-258 GCF_001483705.2 Eufriesea mexicana | reverse complement strand
GACAAAGGGAAAGGTCAAGAAACGAATGAAATAATAAATATTCTTTTTAAAGATTTCGTTTTACAATTAAAACTTGTTTTCGTCATGTTGCAACGTTGAGCATAATTATTAAAGAAATATAGTTTAAATATAAAAAGTTATGTACCAATCAAGTGCTTTGACATAAAAATCTTAAGTTCGTAAAATCGAGTTAAACACCTTGGTTTTTCAATGGCTCGTATGTGTAAGCACATGTATATGATTAAAGAAATATTCATA
>NW_017072709.1:0-258 GCF_001483705.2 Eufriesea mexicana | reverse complement strand
AAATACTTTATTTAACTGTTTGTATTCTCTTTTTACTCGCCTGCAGGCGTATTATAATTACAGTAATAATAATAATAATAATAATAATATCTGTTTAATATACATACATGTAAAAAAATATTACACATCTTTTTCATATATATTATATACATAAAAATAAAATACAATTGCAACAGTTTATCATTCGCAATCATGTGTATTTCATATTGTATTATACCAATACTAATAATGATATTAACAATATTATTGGAAATATTG
>NW_017072708.1:0-258 GCF_001483705.2 Eufriesea mexicana | reverse complement strand
TGATTGATAAACAAATTTTAAACGAGTCATGAAACTAGCCAGGTACTTGTTCATCCCTTAGTGCAATCATCCCTAAAGCAATGCAAAATTTTTAAACATTTTAAAATTAGTTTCTTTCTAACCATTTCGCCTATGATATGCGAGACTCCTGGTAAGGATATTGGACTAAACGTGACTCTCTGTTCAGAGGTGTGGCTTGTAGATATTCGATGTAAATATCACTGGTCAGGCTCGTGGTTCATTTTCGTCGATGTTTTT
>NW_017072707.1:0-258 GCF_001483705.2 Eufriesea mexicana | reverse complement strand
TATTTACAATTTTAAATTAAAAACCTGTATTTTTTATCATAGGTTCTTGCGTGAATTTTGGGATCCCTAATATAATTGGTATGTACACGTGCTTACGTACTTCATAAAGCTAAGCAGGCTACTCTCAAGACGGTATAGAGTCAACAGAACCATTCCAATAGCTCCACTTAATTCCACCTTTGGTATTTTGAAATTTATACTTCTGACTTAAGCACTTGATCAATATAGTATTAGGTACATTCCAAATAGTAGGATAGA
>NW_017072706.1:0-258 GCF_001483705.2 Eufriesea mexicana | reverse complement strand
ACATCCGTACATCCATACGTTCGTACATCAATACATCCATACATCCACACATACATACATCCAGAAATCCGTTCAACCATTCAACAATCCACCCATACATACACACATGCGTACATCCATACATACATACATAAACCCATACACACATCCATACATACATCCACTCATACATCCACACATACATCCATGCACACGTCCATGCATACACCCATACATACATCCATACATACATCTTTAATTACACCATACCTGAATCCA
>NW_017072705.1:0-258 GCF_001483705.2 Eufriesea mexicana | reverse complement strand
CTGACCTGAACTGACCTGAACTGACAGCATCTGACCTGACATGACCTGACCTGAATGACCTGACCTGACCTGAACGGACTGATGTGACCTGACCTGCCCTGACCTGACCTGAACTGAACTGACCTGACTTTTCCAGAGGAGACCGGACCTGACATGAAGTGACCTGACCTGACCAGACTGATCCGACCTGACCTAACCAGACCTGATCTGGCCTGGCCTGAACTGATCTGGACTGGCCTGACCTGAACTGACCTGAAC
>NW_017072704.1:0-258 GCF_001483705.2 Eufriesea mexicana | reverse complement strand
CTCGTATAATCAATGTATACATCAGTTACGTCCAGAGATATTTGCAATTCCCAGTGCGGTAGTCGGTACATCCACCGATACAGTACGGTAGTTGTTGGATTCATCTTTTCATTGATCACCTAATTTCTATCGCAGGCCTGGAATGACAAAAGAGAGTCCCCATATCGCTGAGACGGTGCAAATTCACAACACAGTATTGAGAACAGCTATCTTCTCAAGACTGTAGACGTTGGTCTAATTTGCTTATTGGCGTGTTAA
>NW_017072703.1:0-258 GCF_001483705.2 Eufriesea mexicana | reverse complement strand
ATGTATGGATGCGAGGATATATAGATGTGTGGATAGATGGATACGTGGATGGATGTTTGTATGTATGTATGTATGTATGTATGGATGGATGTACGAATGTGTGGATGAAACGGGTGTACGGATGTATGGGTGTATATATGTATCGATGATACGGATGTTTGGATATATGGATGTATGTATGAATGGATGTATGGGTGGATGGATGAACGAATGGATGGATGTATGGATGGATGGATGTATGGATGTATGTACGGTTGG
>NW_017072702.1:0-258 GCF_001483705.2 Eufriesea mexicana | reverse complement strand
TGTATTATAGTGCATTATATTATATTGCAGTAATAATATTGTACTATGATTTACTGTCTTATATTATATTATTATATTATCATATATTATTAATACTGTATTACTACATGCTATGTTAGGATACATTAATAATATTGTATTATAATATACTATTTTATAATATACTAGTAATAATATAGAATATATTTATAAGACTGTATTATAGTGCATTATATTATATTGCAGTAATAATATTGTACTATGATTTACTGTCTTATA
>NW_017072701.1:0-258 GCF_001483705.2 Eufriesea mexicana | reverse complement strand
TGCGAACCTAATCGAAACTAGCGTATCCTAACCAATCGTAGCGTAAATAAGCGAATCGTGCCGTGACCACAGTTGCTGGCCTCCACAGAGCAAAGCAGAGCGTATTAGAGCGCAGTAGAGCGCAGGAATCCACCAAATAGCAGTGAATGGCACAAAAGTCAAAGCTGACCTCCCATAACCTAACCTAAGCAAACCTTAGCAAACGTAACCTAACTCAACCATTCGTGCCACGACCACAATTACTGGCCTACCCAGAGC
>NW_017072700.1:0-258 GCF_001483705.2 Eufriesea mexicana | reverse complement strand
CCGCTTTGCAGCTCATGTCACAAAAGTGATGGATATCCTGACCAAACCTGGCCTAACCTGACCCAACCAAACGAAGCACAACCTGACCCATTGTGCCGCGACGGCTATAGCTGGCGACCCCATGTACAAGCAGAATATGATAGATCACAGTAGAGCGCAGAAGTCCGTTGAATAGCAGTGATGATGGCAGAAGTCGAAGTTACCCAAACCACACACAACTTAACCTAACATAATCAAACGTAATCTATCGCACACGTA
>NW_017072699.1:0-258 GCF_001483705.2 Eufriesea mexicana | reverse complement strand
ATAGACTACCATGCGGTGGATTTGTGCGCTCTACCGTGCTCCAGTAGTTTCTGCTTGGCTCTTAGTAGACCAGCAACAGTGGCCTCAGCACGTTCGGTTGCGTTGTGTTTCGTATCGTCAGGTTGCGTTATGAACGTTTGGTCAGGATCTCTTTGCCTTCTGTGCTGTACACTGCTACTTGGTGGGTTTCTGCTATCTACATTGCTCTACTATACTCTGCTCGTCTCTGGGGAGGCGAGAATTAGTGGTCGCGGCACG
>NW_017072698.1:0-258 GCF_001483705.2 Eufriesea mexicana | reverse complement strand
AGTGGTCCATAGAAAGCCACAACATAGCAGCGTATTATCACAAACGACAAATATGTCCTAACCGAGCCTGGCATAACCTACCTAAACAACCGTGGACTTGCTAATCCTAACGAAACAAGACCACTATTTCTGGCCCCTCTAGCAGAATATTCTTGAGCACAGTAGAGCGCAGACATCTACGGAATAGCAGTGCATAGCACTAAAGCTGAAGCCAACATAGCCTAACCCAAATAAATCTAACCAAACCAAACGTAACAT
>NW_017072697.1:0-258 GCF_001483705.2 Eufriesea mexicana | reverse complement strand
ATATGAAAAATCTTATTTTCGCGTGAAAATGGCATTGCTGTTCGTCAGTTAAATGTTGGTAATGATATTTTGTTGTTAGCATCGACCGGAGCGGAGATCGTCCTTTCAGTCGATCCGAACAGACACGACTGGCGATCGTCCCCTTCGGCCGGTTGGAAGCGATACTTCTGAGGTCGTCCTCTTCCGTCGGTCCGAGGCGACACGACTAGAGTTCTTTCTTTAATACCTCGATAAATAACGTTATGACATATTCATATT
>NW_017072696.1:0-257 GCF_001483705.2 Eufriesea mexicana | reverse complement strand
GTTACATATTTTGAATAGACTAATTCTCTGGCAAGTAGATGGCTGTACTTGCCATTGGATTGAGGGCGTTAGGAGATCTATTCACTAAGCTATAACAGGTTATAGATTTCGATTAGACCTATTTTCTTGCAAGTAGGTGGCTGTACTTGCCATTGGGATGAAGGCGTTGGGCGGTCTGTTCACCAAACGATAATATGGTATAGATTTTAAATAGACCTATTTTCTGCCCAGTAGATGTCTGTACTTGCCATTGGATT
>NW_017072695.1:0-258 GCF_001483705.2 Eufriesea mexicana | reverse complement strand
CATTGCTCTTCTGAACCCTGCTCCACTCTGGGGTGGCCAGTAATAGTGATTCCGGCACGTTAAGTTGTATTAGGCTTCGCTTGGGTAGGCTGTGGTTGCTTTGGTTATGTTGGGATGGATTTGGCTACCTCGCTATGCACTGATCTTCGGTGGATTCCTGCGCTCTACATTGCTCTACCATACTATGCTCGACCCTCTGGAGGCCAGCAATGGTGGTAGCGGCACTTTCGGTTCAGCTAGTATACGTTCGGCTGGGTT
>NW_017072694.1:0-258 GCF_001483705.2 Eufriesea mexicana | reverse complement strand
GTGCCATACACTGCTTTTCGGTGGATTACTGTGATCTAAATTGCTCTGCTGTATTCTGCTTGGTCCTGGGAATGCCAGTAGCTGTGGTCGCGGCACTCTATGTCGAGCTATGCTACGTTAGGTTAGGTTAGGTTAGGTCAGGTTTGGCTATGGTTTCCACGACCTTTGTGCTATAAACTCCTATTCGGTGGATTTCCGCGCTCTACGTTGCTCCACTACACTCCGTACGACTATGGGGAGGCGAGAAGTGGTTGTCGT
>NW_017072693.1:0-258 GCF_001483705.2 Eufriesea mexicana | reverse complement strand
CTACTGTGCTCTGATATGTTCAGCTTGGCTCTGGGTAGGCCAGCAGTACTGGTCGCGGCACGTTAGGGTTTGTTAGGTTACGTCTGCTTATGTTACGGTTGGCTAGGTTACGAGAGGGTAGCTTCGACTATAGTGCCATAGTCTGCTGCTAGGTGGATCTCTTCGCCATACCGTGCTCTAATCCTTTCAGCTTGGCTCTGTGAAAGCCAGCAATAGTGGACCCGGCACGTAATGTTCAGACATGTTACGTTCGGTTAG
>NW_017072692.1:0-257 GCF_001483705.2 Eufriesea mexicana | reverse complement strand
CGTTGTGAGCTAACTTTCTTGCATACATAAGGAGGAAAGAATCTATTGGCGTGCTATGGGCATCGCAAAGGTATAGAATCTTCCTGGAAAATTCGATTTTATTGACATTTTCAACTAATATCGTGGTGAGCTAACTTTATTGCATAAATAAGGAGGAGAGATACTCTTGGCTTGCTATTGCCCTCGCAATGCTATAGAATCTGGCTGGAAAGTACAATTTTACTGACATTTTCCACTAATATCGTCGTGACCTAACT
>NW_017072691.1:0-258 GCF_001483705.2 Eufriesea mexicana | reverse complement strand
TCCACATTTACACCCATCTATACAGCCATCCGTCCATACATACGTCCATCCTTCCAAACACTCATCCATCCATACATACACCCATACATACTTCCATACATACAACCATACATACATCAATTCATACATACATACATACTCCCATAAATACGTCCATACATACATTCATACTTCCATACATCCATCCATCCCAACATCCACCCATCCATACATCCATCGACCCATAAATATTTCCATCCATTCCTCCACCCACCAATC
>NW_017072690.1:0-257 GCF_001483705.2 Eufriesea mexicana | reverse complement strand
TTCGAATAATACCGTGGTGAGCTAACTTCCTTGCGTAAGTAAGGTGGAAATATGCTTTTTGAGCGCTATAGCCGCTGCAGTGATATATATTTGGATGGAAAATACAATTTTGTTGACATTTCCGACTAATATCATTGTGAGCTATCCTTCTTGCGTAAGTAAGGAGGAAAGATACTTTTGGCGTGCTATGTCCACTGCAATGCTGTAGAATCTGTCTGGAAAACCCAATTTTATAGACATTTTGGCTAATATCGCTG
>NW_017072689.1:0-258 GCF_001483705.2 Eufriesea mexicana | reverse complement strand
CTGAGATGATGGTCTCGGCGTGTTAGGATCATATATGTCACATATATTTATGTTACGTTTGGTTAGGTTAGGATACGATGGCAATGCCTTTTGCGCTATACACTGCTTTTCAGAGGATTTCTGCTCCCTAGTACGATAGGCTGTGTTAGGCTACGTTTGGTTACGTTAGGTGAGGTTATGTTTGGTTAGGATACCTTCGACTTTTGTGATGTACACTGCAATGCGTTGGACTTCTGCTTCTACTGTGCTCTAGTATGT
>NW_017072688.1:0-258 GCF_001483705.2 Eufriesea mexicana | reverse complement strand
TCTTGCATAAATAAGGTGGAAAGGATCTTTTGGCGTGCTATAGCCATTGCAATGCACTGGAATTTGGCTGGAAAATTCAATTTTACGACATTTTCGACTAACATCGATGTGAGCTACGTTTCTTGCATAAATAAGGAGGAAGTATTCTATCGACGTGCCATAGGCATTGCAATGCTATTGAATCTGACAGGAAATTTCAATTTTATTGACTGTTTCGACTAGTATCGTGGTGAGCTACCTTTCTTGTCTAAATAAGCA
>NW_017072687.1:0-257 GCF_001483705.2 Eufriesea mexicana | reverse complement strand
GTGCTATAGCCATTGCAATGCTATAGAATCCGTCTGGAAAATACAATTTTATTGACATTTTCGGCTAATATCGTGGTGACCCCGCTTTCTCGGATATATAGGGACGAAAGATTCTACTGGCGCGCTGTAGCTATTGCAATGCTATAGAATCTGGGTGGAAAATCCAATTTTATAGACGTTTTCGACTAATATCATGGTGACCTAACGTTCTTGCATATATAAGGAGGAAGGACTCTACTGGCGTGCTATAGCCATTG
>NW_017072686.1:0-257 GCF_001483705.2 Eufriesea mexicana | reverse complement strand
GTCAATAGAATCGCAGTGTACGGCAGAAATGTCACAGATACCCAAACCTAACCCAAGCTTTCCCAACCTAACCTAACGTAGCCATTCAAAACGTAACTCGCTGCTACCACCATTGCTAGCAACCCCAGGCTGTAGCAGATTAGAGTAGAGCGCATTAGAGGACAGGAATCCACCGAACAACAGTTTATAGCACAAAAGCAAAAGCAATCCTAGCCAAACATATCCCATTCTAACCTAGCCAATCGTAATCTAACCAA
>NW_017072685.1:0-257 GCF_001483705.2 Eufriesea mexicana | reverse complement strand
TTGATTAAGGTGTGGGGAATGTTTTTGAAGTTCTTGGAAGATTGTTTGGTTTAGATTTTTGTGCAATTTTGTGGATGTGGAGGTTTAAATATGACGTATGGGGGATATTTCTTATGATTGGTATAATTTTTATTCGAGCTTTTTATGTAATTTAGCGAGTGTAGAGAAATTTGATAAAGATATGGGGAATATTGTTGAAGTTCTTAAAAGACGTTTGTATTTGTTTTGGATTTTTATGAAACTCGATGAATGTACAG
>NW_017072684.1:0-257 GCF_001483705.2 Eufriesea mexicana | reverse complement strand
TATAGCTTGGTGAATAGATCGCATAACGCCTTCAATACAATGGCAAGTACAGCCATCTTCTTGGCAGAGAATAGAACTATTCAAGATTTATAATCTGTTATAGCTTGGTCAATAGATGGTCTAACGCCTTCATTACAATGGCAAGTATATCCACCTACTTGCCAGAGAATAGGTCTGTTCAAAATCTATAATCCGTTATAGCTTGGTGAACAGATCGCAAAACGCCTTCAATCCAATGGCAAGTACAGCCATATACT
>NW_017072683.1:0-257 GCF_001483705.2 Eufriesea mexicana | reverse complement strand
AGCTGACGCTGCATCATCGACTATCGAAGTCGAAGCGTTATCGCGCCACTTGGCCATTCATCGCCATAATATAAACGAAGTGCTATCGCACCGCTTGTAATTTTTCGACATAAAGTAGAAGTAGCGCTATCGCGCTGCTTGGGTCTTGTCGTACCCACTTAGAGGCAGCGCGATCGCGCTGCTTGGGATTCCTGGACAGTATTTTTTCGAAACCCTCTGGGACTCAAACGGTTAAGGCGGCTCCCTTTTTGAGTGAA
>NW_017072682.1:0-257 GCF_001483705.2 Eufriesea mexicana | reverse complement strand
ACAGTGGAGCGCAGAAATCCACCGAACAGCAGCGCATAGCACAAATGTGAAAGCTGTCCTTGCATAACATAACCAAACATAACATGACCAAACGTAACCTACTTGAGCCTAACGTGCTTCGTCGACAATTTCTGGCCTTGCCAGAGCAAGGCAGAGGATACTAGATCGTAGTAGTGAGCAGAAATCCACCGAAAAGCAGCTTACAGCACGAAAGTCGAAGATACCCTAGCCTATCATCGCCAAACATAACACAGCCG
>NW_017072681.1:0-257 GCF_001483705.2 Eufriesea mexicana | reverse complement strand
AAACTATTTAAATTTATTAGAAAAGAATCGTGGTATTGGTGTCCGACGTGGAAAGTTCCACTATGCATCGTCCCTTGTTTTCGCGAATACCACACGACAGCAACAGTTTAAATTTTTAATTTTTATAGATATTTGATTTTCTACTAGGTTTTCCGTTTATTATGAATATACTATATGTTTATGTTAAGCGACTGCAAAAATATTAGTAGTAAAATTGTTCATTTTATAAAATAGAGCGGCCTTTTTCACCCAATATT
>NW_017072680.1:0-257 GCF_001483705.2 Eufriesea mexicana | reverse complement strand
AGTGTAGAGTTTACTTCGCTGTTGAATTTTACCATAACGAAAATTACTACGAATATACTGTAGATATCAAGATGGAGATGGTAAATGAGGTACCGAACGAAGATGCTAATGCGAATCTCAACAAAACTGTATTTATTTCGTGGTACTAAGTATATCGCAGGTATCTGATTTAGGTGACTAATTCCCGCAATTACGTTTTCAACCGACCCCTCGCAGCAGGTGCCCCGAGGTAATAAAGAACACTGACAATTACGCAT
>NW_017072679.1:0-257 GCF_001483705.2 Eufriesea mexicana | reverse complement strand
ATGTTCCTTTCGTTTGGGTCAGGCTTGGGTAGCTTTGACTTTTCTGATATAAACTGCGATTACGTGGATCTCTTCGTTCTACTCTCCAATAATGTGTTCAGCTTGAATCTGTTGAGGCCAGCAATTGTGGTGGCGGCACGTTAGGTTTAGTTGGGTTACGTTTGGCTATGTTACTGTTGGTTAGGTTAGGAGAAGATGGCTTGACTTTAATGCCATAGTCTGCTATTAGGAGGATGTCTGCGGCCTACAGGGCTCTA
>NW_017072678.1:0-257 GCF_001483705.2 Eufriesea mexicana | reverse complement strand
GAAGATACCTCACCACCATATAGGTCGAAAATGTCAATAAAATTGAATCTGCCAGGAACATTCAATATTATTGCAATGGCTATAGCACGCCAAATGAATCTTTCCTCCGAATGTATGCAAGAAAGGTAGCGCACCACAATATTATGCGAAAATGTCAATAAAATTGAATTTTCCAGCCAGATTCAGCAGCATTTCAATGTCTATAGCACGCCAATATAATCTACCCTGCTTATTTAGTCAAGAAGTATAGCTCACCA
>NW_017072677.1:0-257 GCF_001483705.2 Eufriesea mexicana | reverse complement strand
ACGATTACATCGTTAGCGATACGTTAACGCCGCTGCGTGCACGACGGTTCGACTCGTTGCCACCTTCTTTCGGTTAAGGATAACGGAACGGAACGAGCCGTCAAAGGTTATTTCCACGTTGTTACGCGACCTTTCACTCCTTCTTCATTTTTTTCTCTCCCGTTTTCTTTTCTTTTTCGTTTTTCTCGTCCTCAAATACGCCCCTGCCGTCAGGGACGAACGCCCCGCGCGACTCGTCACCCCGCGACACGCGGAAA
>NW_017072676.1:0-257 GCF_001483705.2 Eufriesea mexicana | reverse complement strand
ATAATTTTTTAATAGTCTTTTATAGAAATAAATCTTGTTAATAGAATTCTTTTTGTTAAAATGGTTTCATCTTATGCATTTATGATTTGGACTATACCAGGTCATTTTGTTATTAATATCAGTACGTTAGCCACAGGCAATACATATTTTTCATTTAATCTTTATAACCTGACATTTAAATCTCCCTAGCGACACGTGACTGATGAAAATAAGAAATAATATTTAGAAAACCAGTTTCCATCAGACGTACGAAAATA
>NW_017072675.1:0-257 GCF_001483705.2 Eufriesea mexicana | reverse complement strand
GTATCAACTCGTATTAAGAAAGAACTGTAATCAGTATATTCACTCATATTCATCGTACCGCTGCAGTTACTATAATCTGTGCACGTTATAGTTAAGTACCTATTAGAGATCGGTAATTCTAGTGTTAAAGTCAAAACTCTCTCTTTCCAAACACAGGCTTTCTCTCTCGATCACTCGACCCGGTCATAAATATGTCATCCATTCGCACGCACTTTAGGTATCGTCCTAAACGCCTAATTGTAAGTCGAAGCCGATAT
>NW_017072674.1:0-257 GCF_001483705.2 Eufriesea mexicana | reverse complement strand
GGCGCAGAAATCAAACGAACAGCTGTGCATGGCGCTAAAGTCCATAAGATAAGAAAAACAAAAAGATAAGAAAACCAGCCGTATCCTAAGCCAAACTAACGCGCCGAGGCCACTATAGGTGGCCTCCCCAGAGCCAAGTGGGGCATACTGGAGCCCAGCGTAGCGCAAAACGTAACATGTCCAAACTTTATTTGTCTCAACCAAACTTGCCGAGACCACTATTGCTGGCCTGCCCAGAGCAAGGCAGAGCATACTGG
>NW_017072673.1:0-257 GCF_001483705.2 Eufriesea mexicana | reverse complement strand
CCGTGGAATACCAGCGTATATAACAAATGTCAAACCTACCCTGTCCTAACGTAACCAAACGTAGAAAAGCCAACCGCAACGTTATTCAACCTAACGTGCCCAGCCGAATATTTCTGGCATCCCCAGAGCAAAGCAGAGCATAGTAGGTCACAGAAGTTCGCAGAAATGCACCGAATAGCAGCTTACAGCACATTAGTCGAAGTCATGATAGCCCAACCTGACATAACCTAGCATAACCCAACATAGCATAACTCAAC
>NW_017072672.1:0-257 GCF_001483705.2 Eufriesea mexicana | reverse complement strand
TTGTGTTACGTTAGTATGGGTTAGGTTTTGATAGCTTTGACTTACGAGCTGTAAACTGTTTTTTTGTGGATTTCAGCGCCCAATTGTGTGCTAGTATGTTCTGCTTGGTTTGGGCGAGGCCAATAGTAGCGGTCTCGGCACGTTAGTTTCAGATGTATTACGTATGGATTCGCATCGTTGGGTTAGGTTTGGATAAGATAGCTTTGTCTTTTGCGCCGTACGCCGCCACTCGGTGGTTTCCTGAATTCTACATTGCT
>NW_017072671.1:0-257 GCF_001483705.2 Eufriesea mexicana | reverse complement strand
ATTTGCTACTTCGCTACGGGAAGGCCAGCAATAGTTGTCTCGGCTCCTTATGTCAAGTTATGCCACGATTGTGTAGGTTGGGTTAGGTCAGGTAAGACTTGGTTGTCTTTGACTCCTGTGCAGTACACTGATATCTGAAGGATTGCCTATCTCTACATTGCCCTGCTATACACTGCTCGAATATGGGGTGGCGTGCAGTAGTGTACGTGTCGCGTTGGTTTGAGTTATGTTACATCTGGCTTGGTTAGATTAGGATA
>NW_017072670.1:0-257 GCF_001483705.2 Eufriesea mexicana | reverse complement strand
AACCACGATATTAGTCGAAAATGTAAATAAAATTGACTTTTCCAACGAGATTCTTTGGCACTGGAATGGCAATAGCACGCCAATAGAATCTTTCCGCCTTCTTTACGCAAGAAAGGTAGCTAACCACGATATTTGTCGAAAATGTAAATAAAATTGAATCTGACTGGCACATCCTATATCATAGCAAAGGCTATAGTACGCCAAAAGGATCCTTCATCCTTACTTATGCTAGGAAGTTAGCTCACCAAGATATTAGT
>NW_017072669.1:0-257 GCF_001483705.2 Eufriesea mexicana | reverse complement strand
ACCATACGGCAGGAATTGAGTTACGATGTGCGCCATTTTTGTAAAAACAAGCGCCCTCCGTGTTAGAGAGATAAACTACGCTGAGCGACTATAGGCACCCTTCGTGTCACAAACGTAAAATTTCTAAGCGTCTATGGGCGATCTCCATGTCACAAACGCCAAATTTCTAAGCGCCTATGGACGCCCTTCGTGTGACAAACGTAAAATTTCTAAGCGCCTATAGGCACCCTTCGTGTCACAAACGTAAAATTTCTAAG
>NW_017072668.1:0-257 GCF_001483705.2 Eufriesea mexicana | reverse complement strand
TAACCTAACCTAACTTAACCCGACCTAACCTAACCGAACCCAACTTAACCCGACCTAACCTAAGCTATCCGAACCTATCCGAACCTAACCTAACGCAACCTAACCTAACCTAACCCAACATCAACTGACGTGACCTGACCAAACCGAGCCTAACCTAACCTAACCTGGTCTAACCTAACCGAACCAAACTTGACCTGGCGTAACCGGGCGTAACATGACCTCACTTAACCCAACCTAACCTAACCTACCCCAACATA
>NW_017072667.1:0-257 GCF_001483705.2 Eufriesea mexicana | reverse complement strand
TCGCTCTACTCTAACCGGATAGACCCTGGGGAGGCCGGACATGGTGGCCGCGGCACGTTTCGTTGAGTTCTGCTACGTTATGTTAGTCTATGTTAGCTTGGTTAAGGTTTGGATAGCATTGATTCTTCTGCCATACATTGCGATTCTATGGATTTCTGCGCCCTACTTTTCTCCAATATGTCCCGTATTGCCAAGGAAGCCGGCCATAGCGGTCGCAGAACGATACGTTGTGCTACATTACGTTAGGCTATGTTGGG
>NW_017072666.1:0-257 GCF_001483705.2 Eufriesea mexicana | reverse complement strand
GGCGACCTAATCGCCAAGCTGTGACAACTTATAGATTTTGAATAGACCTATTCTCTGGCAAGTGGATGGCTGTACTTTCCATTCGGTTCAAGGCGTTAGGCGACCTAAACACCAATCTATAACAAGTTCTAGATTTTGAATAGTCCTATTCTCTGCAAGTAGATGGCTGTACTTGCCATTGAATTGAATGCGTTAGGCGCCCTATTCGAAAAGCTATAACAGATTATATATTTTGATTAGACCAAATCTCTGGCAAG
>NW_017072665.1:0-257 GCF_001483705.2 Eufriesea mexicana | reverse complement strand
CGTGCACGCCTTCGCATGTACGAGTACGCGCGTAGAGGATACAAACGCGGATCGTTTAAATCCCTCTTCGATCCCTCTCGCGAACTGGTATCGCGAGTGCGACGATATTCCGCCCCTCGCGATGGCGGATCCGCTCGTAGCGCGATGTCAAAGGGAAGCTCGAGAGCTCGAAAGAACGGAACGTCCCGAAAATCCTGCCTCGCGCAAGAAATTCTTCTCTTCTCGCGCATCGGTCGCCCGCATTTTCCAACCGAGTA
>NW_017072664.1:0-257 GCF_001483705.2 Eufriesea mexicana | reverse complement strand
AATGTTAATTAACTCTTTAATGATTAAATACAGTTACTTGTGAAAGGAAGCAATAATAAATAGAAAATGATACCAGATAAAAATCATTTTTGAATCGAAATCTGAAGCGAACATAATTATTAATGTTTCCATAATAAATGCCAAAGTTATAATCCGACAGACAGGCTAATTGAGAAATTTTTAAGAGTAATTTTAAAAATTAAATAGTTTACCCTTTTACAATTCGATAACTCAATAGTACATTGAGCATTATAAAG
>NW_017072663.1:0-257 GCF_001483705.2 Eufriesea mexicana | reverse complement strand
AGAAAGGACACGGAACTTGAACTGAAACAGCAATCAGAGTCTGGCTGCCAGAAGACCCTAACGGTCTTCTGGGTCCGGGGTTTTTCCCAAGAGGGGACAACGCATACTGCCCGTTAATATCCTTAACACCAACCCTTTTGGTGCACCGTAATGCATGGTGGGACATTTTTAGTCCCACCTCGAAATATATTATTATAATATATTGCAATATTTCGTCTTATTTACGTAAAGCAGTTGGTAACACATTCGACAAATGT
>NW_017072662.1:0-257 GCF_001483705.2 Eufriesea mexicana | reverse complement strand
CTCGTCATTTTGGTACCATACACTCCCTTATTATACCGAGTGTTATATTTTTTAGAGAATTTATATTTTCTGCGAGAAAAATATCGCGTATTCTTCAACTCTTACGGTGGTTGCTGTATTGAAAGGCATCTGCGAGAAGCATGTAGCTTTTCCACCATTTTGGTACCATCCACTCCCTTATTATATCCTGTATTATATTTTTTAGAGAGTTTAAATTTTCCACTAGAAATACATTGCTTATTCTTCAACTCCTATGG
>NW_017072661.1:0-257 GCF_001483705.2 Eufriesea mexicana | reverse complement strand
TTGCAATGCAATGGCTATAGCAACCCAATGGAATCTTACCTCGTTGTTTACGCAGAAAAGCATACTCACCTCACTATTTGCCGAAAATGTCAATAGAATTGAACTTTTCAGTCAGATTCAGTTACGATGCAGTGGCTATAGCAAACCAATAGGATCTTTCCGTCTTATTTACGGTGAAAGGCTTGCTCACCACAATATTAGAGGAAAATGTCAATAAGATTGAGTTTTCCGGGCAGTATCTAATGCAATGCAGTGTC
>NW_017072660.1:0-257 GCF_001483705.2 Eufriesea mexicana | reverse complement strand
TTACGTTACGTTCGGCAATGCTACGATTGGTTATATTAGGGCAGGATAGCTTCGACTTTCGTGCTATACACTGTTAGACGTTGTATATCTGTGCTCTACCATCGGCCAATATGTTCTGCTTAAATCTTGGGATGCCATCTGTCTTGGCCCAGTCACGTTACCTGGAGTTATCTTAAGTTTGGCTAGCTTATGCGTGATTGTGTTAGGTTAGGGTCGCTGTGTCTTGTGTGCTACGCACTGCCATTATATGGATTCCT
>NW_017072659.1:0-257 GCF_001483705.2 Eufriesea mexicana | reverse complement strand
AAAATTAAATTTTATTGACATTTTTCACTAATATCGGGGTGAGCAACCTTTCTTACATAAATAATGAGGAAAGATTCTATTGGCGTGCTACAGCCATTGCAATGATACATAATCTGGATGGGAAATCCAATTTTATTAACATTTTCTACTAATACCGTGGTGAGATAGCTTTCTTCCATAAATAAGGAGGAAAGATTCTATTGGCGTGCTAGAGTCATTGCAGTGCTATGGAATCTGTATGGAAAATTCTATTTTAT
>NW_017072658.1:0-257 GCF_001483705.2 Eufriesea mexicana | reverse complement strand
CATGCATGCAGCCATCCATACATACATACATCCATACATACATCCATACTTCCATACATCCATCCAACCAAACATCCACCCATCCATACATGCATCGATACTTACATATACCATCCATACATCCATCCACCAATCCGTCCATCCTTCCTTGCATCCATACACACATCAATACACAGATCCATACATACACCTACACATTCATCCATACATACATCCATACATACAAACTTACATAGAGCCATACATACGTACATACA
>NW_017072657.1:0-257 GCF_001483705.2 Eufriesea mexicana | reverse complement strand
CAGGATACGTTTCGCTACGTTCCGATTGGCTACGATAATTCAGGGTAGCTTTGACTTCTTTGCTCTGCACTGGTTTTCGATGGATTTCTGTGCTCTACTCTCCTCTAATATGCCCTTCTTGTCTCAGTGGAGGACAGCATTGGTGGTCTCGGCACGTTAGGATAAGTTAGGCTACGTTTGGTTACGCTACGTTCGGCTAGCTTAGGGTAGGATGGCTTGGTCTTACGTGGTATACACTGCTGTTCGTTGGATTCCTG
>NW_017072656.1:0-257 GCF_001483705.2 Eufriesea mexicana | reverse complement strand
TATGGATATACGAATCTATGGATGTATGGATGTATATCTGTATGGATGTATGGATGGATGGATTTATGGATGTATGGATGCATGAATGTATGGATGGACGGATATATGGATGTATAGGTGTATGGATCGATGGGTGTATGGATGGCTGCTTATATGGATGGATGGATGTATGGTTCGATGGATGTATGGATGTGTGGATTTGTGGATTGGTGCATGTATGGATGGGTGGATGTATGGATGGATGGATGTATGGATGG
>NW_017072655.1:0-257 GCF_001483705.2 Eufriesea mexicana | reverse complement strand
ACGCGCCGAGGCCACTATTGCTGGCCTTCTCAGAGAAAAGCAGAATGGTCTAAAGCACAGTGGAGCTCAGAAATCGACAGCACTGCAGTGAGTAGCACAAAAGCCGTGGTCTCCTTAACCTGACCATACCAAACCTAACTTAACCAAACGTAGCATAACCGAACGTGACGTACCGCGACCTCTGCTCCTGGCCATTCCAGAGCCGAACAGAATGTAGTAGAGCACAGTAAGTCATAGAAATCCACGGAATAGCAGTG
>NW_017072654.1:0-257 GCF_001483705.2 Eufriesea mexicana | reverse complement strand
AAAGTCAAAGCCGACCTAACCAAACCTAACCTATCTTAACATAACCGAACGTCACCTAACACAGCCTATCGCGTCCCGACCACGATTGCTGGCCTCCCCAGAGCCAAGCAGTGCACATTAGTGGAGAGCGGAGCGCAGAAGTCAGTAGAATCGCAGTGTACGGCAGAAAACTCGGAACTACCCGAGCGCAACCAAATTCAGCATATCATAACCAAACGTAGCATAACTCAACGTAACGTTCCTCGACCATGGTTGCT
>NW_017072653.1:0-257 GCF_001483705.2 Eufriesea mexicana | reverse complement strand
GTTTGGTTAAGAGAGGGTAGATCTGTCTTTTCAGTCATACATTGCTGTTCGTAGGATTTCTTCGCTCCACCGTGCTATAATATGCTCTGCTTGGCTATGTGGGGCCAGGAATGATGGTCTCGCAACGTTAGGTATAATTATGTTACGTTTGGTGAGGTTATGCTTGTCTTTGTTTGTGTAGGGTAGCTCTGACATTGGTGGTATACACTGTTATTCTGTGGACTTCTGCGCTCTACTTCGCTCTACTGCATTTTGCT
>NW_017072652.1:0-257 GCF_001483705.2 Eufriesea mexicana | reverse complement strand
GTTTGGTTAAGAGAGGGTAGATCTGTCTTTTCAGTCATACATTGCTGTTCGTAGGATTTCTTCTCTCCACCGTGCTATAATATGCTCTGCTTGGCTATGGGGGGCCAGCAATGATGGTCTCGCAACGTTAGGTATAATTATGCTACGTTTGGTGAGGTTATGCTTGTCTTTGTTTGTGTAGGGTAGCTCTGACGTTGGTGGTATACACTGTTATTCTGTGGACTTCTGCGCTCTACTTCGCTCTACTGCATTTTGCT
>NW_017072651.1:0-257 GCF_001483705.2 Eufriesea mexicana | reverse complement strand
TCGGTGGTTATCTGCACTGTACTGTGTTCTAGTATTTCCTGCTTGGCCCTGGGGATGAACGCAATAGCGCTCTCGACACGTTAGGTTGAGTTATGCTACGTTTAGTTATGTTACGGTTGGCTAGGTTAGTAGAGGACAGCTTTGACATTAGTGCTATCTGCTATTAGGTGAACTAATGCTCCCTGCAGTGCTATAATATTTTCAGCTTGGCCCTGGGAAGGCCAGCAATTGTAGTCTCGGCACTTTACGTTGACTCA
>NW_017072650.1:0-257 GCF_001483705.2 Eufriesea mexicana | reverse complement strand
ATTTCCTCTTTTGCTCTATACACTACTATCCGGAGGATTTCTGCCCTCTTCGTTGCTCTACTAACGTCTGCTTGTATCTGGGGAGGCCATCAACAGCGGTCGCGATACGTTTTGGTTGAGATAGGTTTCCCTTGGACTAGGTAACTTCGGATTACGTTTGGTGAGGCTTGCTTTGACTTTTGTGCTATACAGTCTTATTCGGTCGATATCTGCGCTCTGTAATGCTCTACTAGCATCCGCTTTTCTCTGGAGAGGTC
>NW_017072649.1:0-257 GCF_001483705.2 Eufriesea mexicana | reverse complement strand
TACCATCGAATTTTGTGCTATGCACAGCTATGCGGTGGATTTCTGCGCTCTAAGTTGCTGTACTATACTATCCTTAGCTGTCTTGAGGCCAGCAATAGCGGTCGTGGAACGTTAGATTTTGTTACGTTACGTCTGCATATGTTACATTTCGTTAGGTTTGGACATCATAGCTTTGACTTTTGTGACATAAACAACTGTTCGGTGGATGTCTGCGCTTTGCTGTGCTCTAATGTGCCCCGCTTGGCGCACTGGATGCC
>NW_017072648.1:0-257 GCF_001483705.2 Eufriesea mexicana | reverse complement strand
TTCCTGCCCTCTACAGTGCTCTACTATAGCCTGCGTTGCCCCGTGGCGTCCAGCCATAGTGGTTGCTGCACGTTAGGCTGAGTTAGGTTACGTTTGGTTATGTTGCGATTTGTTAGGTTGGGAGAGGATAGCTTTGATTTATGTGCTATACACTGCTGTTCGGTGGATTTCTGCGCGCCACTGTGATCTGATACGTTCAGCTTGGATCCGGGAAAGACAGCAATATTGCTCTTGTCACGTTATTCTTAGTTATGCAG
>NW_017072647.1:0-257 GCF_001483705.2 Eufriesea mexicana | reverse complement strand
CATCCAGATTCTATAGCATTGCAATGCCTATAGCACGCCAATAGAATCTTTCATCCCTATTTATGCAAGAATGATAACTCACCACGATATAAGGCGAAAATGTCCATAAAATTGAACTTTCCAGCCAGATTCTACATTATTGCATTGGCTATAGTACGCCAAAGGGATCATTCGTCTATAATTATGCATGGAAGCTAGCTCACGAAGATATTAGTCGAAACTGTCAAAAAATTGTACTTTCCGGCCAGATGCCGGAG
>NW_017072646.1:0-257 GCF_001483705.2 Eufriesea mexicana | reverse complement strand
CGTATAGCACTCGCGATCTTAGCATTAAAAGCTTACACTACCGCGCTTATCGCTACATAATATACACCTAAGAGCTATCTTATATTGTAACGCGTGTTTGCCTATGTATAGAAGGGCACGAAAACTATAGTCTTTGATTTCAAATGGGTAAAAGGGAAGAGGATCGACTAGATTACTAAATAGATAGATAAATGAGTAAATAAATAAATAAATAGGTAGGAGGAAAATGAAGGAGAGCCCTAGCAGACCCTGACTCT
>NW_017072645.1:0-257 GCF_001483705.2 Eufriesea mexicana | reverse complement strand
CCATACATACATCCATACATCCATCCACCCTTTCATCCATCCATCCATACATCTACCCATCCACACATCCATCGATCCATACATCCATACAACAATCCATTAATCTACCATCCATACATTCATACACGAATCAATACATATATCCATACATACACATGTACATACGTCCATACATACATTCAAACACACATCCTTCCACACATACATCCATAAAAACATCCCTACATACATCCATACAAGCATGCATTCATGCATCC
>NW_017072644.1:0-257 GCF_001483705.2 Eufriesea mexicana | reverse complement strand
ACAAATGGAATAAACAGTGTCAACGATGAGACATGATCAACCCAACGATGAGATATAAACAACCACACGATTCGAATATTATACGAAATATTTGAATTCTCAAATAAAGATAAATAGAGACGAATGAGAATTAAAATTTGAGAAAAAAAATGAATTATATCTGGAAGAAAAAATTATTATCAAGTTATTTAAGGGGGAACGAATATACCAACGATGAGATATGAACAACCCAACGGTGAGAAACAAACAATTTAACG
>NW_017072643.1:0-257 GCF_001483705.2 Eufriesea mexicana | reverse complement strand
GAGGTAGGATGTCATATGTGTACGAGATTTGCCGTAAAAGAAACTTATTAAATATTAGGAATGGATGGCCTCATTTAGTATGTTTGATAAACGGGAAGATTAATAAAGCTTAAGCATCGACTTCCCAATTATTAAATTTATTATCTGTGCAAAACTCGAACTAAGTAATTTATTTACAGTGGCAGCACGAACTGGAGTAAAATTTATTTAAGCTGGCATTTTTAATACCTTTTGCAGCTTACATGGAATTGTGTTAA
>NW_017072642.1:0-257 GCF_001483705.2 Eufriesea mexicana | reverse complement strand
CGAGAAATAGCGGCTGTGGCATGCCAGTTTGTGTTGCGTTACGTCTGCTTGTGTTAAGTTTGGATAGGTTAGGAGAGGGTATACTTGACTTTTGCGCTATTCGCTGCTTTTCGGTAGATTTCTGCATTATAGCGGGCTCTAGTATGCTCTCCTTTGCTATGGGGATCCCGGGAATAATGGTCTCGGCACGTTAGCTTGAGATATGTTACGCTTGGTTATGTTGTGCTTGGTTTGGTTAGGACAGGATAGCTTTGACC
>NW_017072641.1:0-257 GCF_001483705.2 Eufriesea mexicana | reverse complement strand
CGAAGTTTAATTTTATAGAGACGTCAAATTTCTCTGCGATCGCTATTCTGCTCTTTGATTTCTGTATTTTGTTAGAGGAATTCCAGTGGAAATGGTTGGAAAGTGTTCGAAGATCGATTTCTTCGGATTCCTGAGGTCTAACTTCGCAGAGATGACAAACTTCTCTGAGATCGCTACTTTGCTCTTTGATTTCCAGTATTTTGTTAAAGGAATTTCAGTGGAAATCGTTCGAAAGTGTTCGAAAATCGATGTATCAG
>NW_017072640.1:0-257 GCF_001483705.2 Eufriesea mexicana | reverse complement strand
TAACGCCTTCAACCCAATGGCAAGTACAACAACCTGCTTGCCAGGGAATACGTCTATTCAAAATCTATAACGTTTTATACCTTGGTGAATAAAACGCCTAGCGCCTCCAATCCAATGGAAAGTACAGCCATCTACTTGCCACAGAATAGAACTATTCAAAATTTATAATCTGTTATAGCTTGGTGAAGAGGTCCCCTAACGCCTTCAATCCAATGGCTAGTACAGTCATCTACATGCCAGAGAATAGGTCTATTCAA
>NW_017072639.1:0-257 GCF_001483705.2 Eufriesea mexicana | reverse complement strand
ATACACACATCCATACAAACATCCGTACATACGTCCATCCATACATCCATACATACATCCATAAAGACATCCATACATGCATCCGTTCTTCCGTAAATCCAACCATCCTTCCATCCACGCACACACCCATATATCCATGCATCCGTACATTCAAACATTCCCACATCCATAAAACCATACATCCAAACGACCATACATCCATATATATATACATCGATACAACCATTCATCCGTACATCCGTCCATCCATTCCTCAA
>NW_017072638.1:0-257 GCF_001483705.2 Eufriesea mexicana | reverse complement strand
TAAATTTTCATAATCTCAATAATTATAATTTTTTTATAAATACAAATATAAATTGGGTTTATAAGTATAAAACCAAATAAACCTAATTTTTTTTAGTAATGTAATAAAATATTTTTATTAAAATGAAATTAACGAGTGCGTGTTGGGGGGTTCTATTGTATTTTGGATTTTATTTTATGCGAGGTGGCACATTCTTATTTCTAGCACATTTTTGTGCGAATGTCAATTGAATTTTGTAAATTTACAAATTTTATGGT
>NW_017072637.1:0-257 GCF_001483705.2 Eufriesea mexicana | reverse complement strand
ACAGTAGAGCGCAGTTATCCGCGGGCAGCTGTGCGTAGCACAAAAGTGGAAGATACCCAATCCAAACCTGACCTAACCCACCCCATACAAAAGTAGTGTATCTCAACATAACGTGATGAGGCATATATTGCAGGAATACCCAGACCCAGGCAAAATATGTTAGAGCACAGTAGAAAGCAGAAGTTCAACGAATTGCAATGTACAGCACAAGAGTGAAGGCTATCGCGTCCTAACATATCCGAACGAAGCATAACCGA
>NW_017072636.1:0-257 GCF_001483705.2 Eufriesea mexicana | reverse complement strand
CAGCTTGGCTCTTGGGTGGGCGGCAATAGCGGTCGCTGCACGTTAGGTTGAGTTAGGCTATGTGTGGATACGTTTTGTTGGTTTGGGTTTGGCTTGGGAAGCGTTGACTCCCCTGATATACACTGCGATACTGTGCATGTCGTCGTTCAACTCTCCACTAATGTGTTCTGCTTGAATCCGGTGAGGCCAGTAGAAGTGGTCGCGTCGCGTCGGGTTGAGTTCGGTCACGTTTCGTTATATTACCGTTGGTTAGGTTT
>NW_017072635.1:0-257 GCF_001483705.2 Eufriesea mexicana | reverse complement strand
GTAACGCAACCAAACGTAACCTGACCCAACCTAACGTAACGAGACCACCATTACTGACGCCGCAAGAGCCAAGCAGAATCTACTAGAACGCAGCAGGTCGCAGAAATCCTCCGCATTTCAGTCTACAGCACAAGAGTCAAAGATAGCCTACCCTAACCCAAACGAACCTAACCTAACCTTACGTAACCTTACTCCATCTAACGCGCAGCGACCACAGTTTCTGCCTTCCCAAGAGCAAAGCAAAACAAATTACATCA
>NW_017072634.1:0-257 GCF_001483705.2 Eufriesea mexicana | reverse complement strand
TGAAAGTCAACTATAGTAGCCTCTGCATGGTACATTGTGTCAGGTGACGTTCGGATAGGTTGGACCAGGCTAAGTTTTGTCAAGGTAGTTTTAAGTTTTGCGCTGTACATTGCTTTTTGGCGGATTTCTGCGCTCCACAGAGCACTAGTATGTCTTTCTCGGCTCTGTGGAGGGCAACAATCGCGGGCTCACAAGTTAGTTTTAGTCAGGCTATATTAGGTTTCGTACTTTTCGTTTGAGGTCGGCTTGGGTAGCCA
>NW_017072633.1:0-257 GCF_001483705.2 Eufriesea mexicana | reverse complement strand
TGCTGGCATGCTCAGAGACAGGCAGAACATATTAAAGCGGAGTAGAGCGCAGAAATCCACCGACTAGCAGTGTACAGCACAGAAGTCGAAGCTACCCTAACCGAACACATGGTAACCTATCTGGACCAAACGAAACCTAACCCTGCCTAACCATCCGCGACCACTATGTCTGGCTTCCCGAGAGTCGGCAAGAAGGTTGTAGGGCAATGTAGAGCCCAGATTGCCACCGAAAAGCGGTGTACAGCACAAAATTCTAA
>NW_017072632.1:0-257 GCF_001483705.2 Eufriesea mexicana | reverse complement strand
GTTGGTTTGGGTTAGGTCTGCATAGCTTTGACTTTCGTGGTGTACACAGCTATTTGGTGTACATCTGCGCTCGACATTGCTCTGCTATACGCTGCCCGACTCTGGCTCGTCAAGCAATAGTGGTCGTGACACGATAGTTTGTGTTATGTTGCACTTGGCTGGGCAATGCTGGGTTAGGTTCGGTTTTGATGCCATTGGCTTTGGTGCTATACGCTGCTATTCGTTGTATTTTTACGCAGTACTGTGCTCCAGTATGT
>NW_017072631.1:0-257 GCF_001483705.2 Eufriesea mexicana | reverse complement strand
TCACACAGTGAGTTAAGCATACTCGAATAGCTTATCTTGGACGATTGTTATTGTTTTATGATACAACTTTTTAAGTTCTTATCAATAGGAATGCGTATTAAAATCTTTATCGTAATGTCAAATGTCAAGACAGCTTAAGTTTGTAAATATTTTAATTTTTACACGTGATGTGTATATATGATAATGCTTTCATAATACTAATTTTTTGACGATTGACTTTCATTCTTATTTTTGTTATATGTAATTTCTACTTTGTA
>NW_017072630.1:0-257 GCF_001483705.2 Eufriesea mexicana | reverse complement strand
AGGTTGCTTGCATAAATAAGGAGGAAAGATTCTGTTGGCGTGCTATAGGCATTGCAATGCTGGTGAATCTGGAAGGAAAATTCAATTTTAATGACACTTTCGGCTAATCTCGTGGTGAGATAACTTTCGTTCATAAATAAGGCGGAGGGATTCTATTGGCGTGCTATAGCCATTGCAATGCTCCGGAATCTGGCTGGAAAATTCAATTTTATTGACTTCTTCGACTAACATCGATGTGAGCAACCTTTCTTGCATAA
>NW_017072629.1:0-257 GCF_001483705.2 Eufriesea mexicana | reverse complement strand
AGTTCAACTTTATTGACATTTTCGACTAATATTGTGGTGAGCAAGTTTTCTCGAGTAAATAAGTTCGATAGATACATTTGGCGTGCTACAGCCATCGCAATGCTGTAGATTCTGACTGGATAGTTTAATTGTATTGACGTTTTCGACTAATATCGTGGTGGACAGACCTTCTTGCATAGATAAGGAGAAAAGATTCTATTGTCGTGCTACAGCCATTGCAAAGCAATTGAATCTGACTGAAAAGTTCAATTTTATTG
>NW_017072628.1:0-257 GCF_001483705.2 Eufriesea mexicana | reverse complement strand
TTGGCTCTGAGGAGTGCAGAAATAGTGGTCTCGGCACATTAGGAAGAGTTCGGTTACTTTGACAACGTTACGTTCGGCTATGTCAGGACAGGATAGCTCTGACTTTTGTGCTACACACTACTCTACCCTGAATTCCTGCGCTCCACTGTGCTCTAATATGTTCTGCTTGACTCTGGGGAGGACAGCGAAAGAAGTCTCGGCTCGTTACGTTTAGTCTTTCTACGTTTGGTTAGGACAGGTTAAGCTAAGGTCAGCCA
>NW_017072627.1:0-257 GCF_001483705.2 Eufriesea mexicana | reverse complement strand
TGGCGATCTATTCACCAAGCTATAACAGATTATAGATTTTGAATACACTTATTCCCTGGCAAGTATATGGCTGTTCTTGCCATTAGATTGAAGGCGTTAGGCGATCTGTACTCCAAGCTATAACAGGTTATAGATTTTGAACAGACCTATTCTCTGCCAATTAGATGGCTGTACTAGCCATTGGATTGAAGGGATTAGGCGATATATTCACCAAGCTATAACAGGTTATAGATTTTGAAAGGACCTATTGTCAGGCA
>NW_017072626.1:0-257 GCF_001483705.2 Eufriesea mexicana | reverse complement strand
GCAGCAATGGCGGTCTCCGCAACTAATGCTGAAGTAGGCTATGCTTGATTGGGTTACGTTCGACCAGGTTAGGCTAGGATATCTTTGACTTTTGCGCTGTATACAGGAACTTCGCGCATCTCTGTGATCTACTTCATTCTGGTATATTTTGGTTGGCTCTGTGGAAGACAGCAATTGTGGTCAAGGTACGTTAAGCTATGTTAGGGCGCGTTTGTTTATGTTACGTTTGGTTAAGTTATATTAGTTTGGGTTACCAT
>NW_017072625.1:0-257 GCF_001483705.2 Eufriesea mexicana | reverse complement strand
AGCCGAATGTACATAGGAGGAGTTGTGCGCAGAAATCCACCTCATTCTGGCGAATGGCACAAGGGTCGAAGATATCCTAACCTAACCAACCTAACCAGAGATAGCATCTCTCAACATTACGTGTCGCGGCCACTGTTCCTGGCTGTCCCTTAGCCTAGCAGAATGCAGTCGAGCAAAGTCGATCATAGAAATCCACCGAAAAACAGGGCATAGCGCGAAAGGCGTAGCTTTCCTTACAAAATGTAGCCACACCTAGT
>NW_017072624.1:0-257 GCF_001483705.2 Eufriesea mexicana | reverse complement strand
ATGATGGCTGTAATCAGAACCGTGTTGCCAATTGTTATTATCTCGAGGGATATTGGATCTGTATTTTGTCATTCTATAATTGCAATGGTATCTAAATCTTCATTGGACAAGTTCATCCAGCTGCCACATCGATATGTTGGTGGAAGTACTATATACCGTAATGTCAAATGCATATGTCTCTAGCCAGAACTATCCTATACACAGGTTATTCCAGAATTGCTTTGGAAATTACATCAACGGTGAGAGAAGTAATCCAA
>NW_017072623.1:0-257 GCF_001483705.2 Eufriesea mexicana | reverse complement strand
ACGGGGCCGAACATAGTGTAATAGGGTAGAGAAGGGCGCAGGAACCCATAAAATCCCGGAGTAAAGCAGAAATGTCAAATGTGTCCGAACCTAACCATAGCTAACACAACATGACCCAACGCATCGTATATCGACGTAACCTGGCGAGAACACTATTACTGGCCAACCCATAGCCAATCAGAGCATACTAGACTACAGCAGAGGGCAGAAATCCACAAAATAGCAGTGTATAGCACAAACGTTAAAGCTATCCGACC
>NW_017072622.1:0-257 GCF_001483705.2 Eufriesea mexicana | reverse complement strand
TCTCGGCACGTTAGGTTGAGATAGGATACGTTTCGTTATGTTATGTTAGCTTTCGTTAGGATTAAGTTGTTCGACTTTTCCCTATACATTGCGATTCTACGGATTTCGGCACTCTACTTTTCTCTGTTATGCTCTGCTTGGCTGTGTGGATACCAGCAGTACTGGTCGCGGCACGTTAGTTTGAGTTAGATTATTTTTGGTTAGGTTAGGTTAGGTTCGGTTGGGTTAGGATAGCTTTGACATATGTGCTCAACACT
>NW_017072621.1:0-257 GCF_001483705.2 Eufriesea mexicana | reverse complement strand
ATTGCAATGCTATAGAATCGTCGTGGAAAGTTCAATTTTACTGACATTTTCAACTAATTTCGTGGTGAGATAACTTTCTTGCATAGGTACGGAGGAAAGATACTTTTGGAGTGCTATTGAGATTGCAATGTCATAGAATCTGGATGGAAAATTCAGTTTTATTGACATTTTTTACTAATACCGTGGAAAGCTATCTTTCTTCCATAAATAAGGATGAATGATTCTATTGGCTTGCTATTGCCTTCGCAATGCTACAG
>NW_017072620.1:0-257 GCF_001483705.2 Eufriesea mexicana | reverse complement strand
TTATCCAGTCAGTTTCTGTAGCATTGCAGTGGCAATAGCATGCCAATAGAATCATTCCTCCTTGTT
The DNA here is from genome assembly GCF_001483705.2 of Eufriesea mexicana. Classification (NCBI taxonomy): domain Eukaryota; kingdom Metazoa; phylum Arthropoda; class Insecta; order Hymenoptera; family Apidae; genus Eufriesea; species Eufriesea mexicana. Next base: position 191 of record NW_017072620.1, on the reverse strand, counting down.
TGTGCAATAAAACTAGCTCACCGCGATATTAGTGGAAAATGTCAATAAGATTGTATTTGCCAGTCGGATTCTATAGCATTGCAATTGCTATAGCATGCCAGTAGAATCTTTCTTCCTTGCTTAAGCAGCAAAACTAACTCACCACGATATTAGCCGAAAATGGCAATAAAATTGAATTTTCCAGTCAGATT
>NW_017072619.1:0-257 GCF_001483705.2 Eufriesea mexicana | reverse complement strand
GCTGCCACATTTCTGGCGTCACTACAGCAAAGCCGAGCACAAGTGTGCTTCATCACAGTAACGTGTAGAAGACGGCCAAATAGCTGTGTCTATCACAAAGGTCAAAGCTATTCTAGCCTAACCTAACCTACACCTAACAAAGACAAACGTTGCCGAACTCAGCGTAACGTGCCAAGACAACTATTGCTTCCTGACCCAGAGCCAAGCTGAACCTATCAGATCACTGTGGAGCGCCTAAGTCCACCGAACAGCAGTGC
>NW_017072618.1:0-257 GCF_001483705.2 Eufriesea mexicana | reverse complement strand
TAATTATCAAGCATGATTCTATAGCATTGCAATGGCTATAGCACGCCAATAGAATCATTCCTCATTATTAATGCAAAAAAGTTAGCTCTCCCCGATATTTGACGGAAATGCCAATAAAATTGGATTTTCCAGCCAGATTCTATTGCGCCAGAATGGACATAGCACGCCAATAGCATCTTTCCTCCTTATTTATACAAGGAGGTTATCTCACCGCGATATTATACGAAAATGTTAATAATATTTAATTTTCCCGCAAG
>NW_017072617.1:0-257 GCF_001483705.2 Eufriesea mexicana | reverse complement strand
TCCGTACATATATCCATACACACATCCATACATCCATCCATCCATACATCCATACATATATACGTCCATCTATTCATACATCCATACATTCACACATACGTACATCCGTCCATCCACACCGCAATCCATCCATACATCCATCCATCCACACATCGAATCATCCATACATACATCCATCCACACATCCATCTTTACATACTTCCATCCATCCATACGTCCACCCATCCATACATCCACCGACCATACATCCATTCATC
>NW_017072616.1:0-257 GCF_001483705.2 Eufriesea mexicana | reverse complement strand
TTTTATTGACATTTTCGAATGATATCGTGGTGAGCTAACTTCCTTGCATAAATAAGGAGGAAACCTTCTATTCGCGAGATATGGCCATTGGAATGCTATATAATCTGCCTGGAAAGTCAAATTTTATTAACATTATTTATAATACCTTGGTGAGCGAACTGTCCTGCCTAAATAAGGAAGAAAGAAACTATTGGCGTCCTATAGCCATTGCAATGATATAGAATCTAGCTGGAAAATCCAATTTTGTTAACATTCTC
>NW_017072615.1:0-257 GCF_001483705.2 Eufriesea mexicana | reverse complement strand
GAAGGCGGTTGGCGACCTATTCTCCAAGCCATAACAGATTACAGATTTTGAATAGACTTATTCCCTGGCAAGAAGATGGCTGTTCTTGCCATTAGATTGAAGACGTTAAGCGATCTATTCACTAAGCTGTAACAGGTTATGGATTTTGGAAGGACCTATTGTCAGGCAAGTAGATGGCTGCACTTGCCATTAGTTTGAAGACGTTAGGCGATCTATTCACGAAGCTACAACAGCTTAGAGATTTTGAATAGACCTAT
>NW_017072614.1:0-257 GCF_001483705.2 Eufriesea mexicana | reverse complement strand
AGAATCTGGCAGGAAAGCTCAATTTTATTTACATTTTCGACTAATATCGTGGTGAGAAAACTTTCTCGCATAAATAAGGAGGAAAGATTCTATTGGCGTGTTATAGGCTTTCCAATTCTATTGAATGTTGCTGGAAAGTTCAACATTATTGACAGTATCGACTAATAACGTAGTGAGCAAACGTTCTTGCATAAACAAGGAGGTAAGGTTATATTGGCAAGATATAACCATTGCAATGCTATGGAATCGTCCTGGAA
>NW_017072613.1:0-257 GCF_001483705.2 Eufriesea mexicana | reverse complement strand
TGACCTAACCTAACCTAACCCGACCAGATCTGGCTTGACCAGACCTGCCCTGACCTGACATGAGCTAACTGACCTGACCTGACCTGTCCTGACATGACAGGACCTGACCTGACAGGACCTGATCAGATCTGACCTGACCTGACATGACCAGACCTGACCCGACCTGACCTGACCCGACATAACCTGACTTGACTTAACCTAATTTTGCAAAGCCTAACTTTACCTATCCTAGCCAGTCCTACCCTAACCTCACCTAA
>NW_017072612.1:0-257 GCF_001483705.2 Eufriesea mexicana | reverse complement strand
GCAGGGTGAATTTTTTTTAATCATTTCGTATATTTTTTTATGTTATATTGTGTATATTAAATCAAGAACTGAGAGTAAATCTGTGTTAAAAAGAGGGAGAAGTTTGGGAATTTTTTTCGAGAAAACTACGAGGTTTCTTGATACAAGGTTTTCACCATCTTATTTATTCGTGTTTCAAGAATACTCGCAATTTCTTTCAATGCAAAACGGTGAAAATTGTGGAAATTATGTAATGATATATACAAGCAGGTTTAAGA
>NW_017072611.1:0-257 GCF_001483705.2 Eufriesea mexicana | reverse complement strand
CTACCCAAGCCCAACCCAAACCATCAGGACATATCCAAATATAGCATAACTTAACCTAACCTGTCGGGACCGCTATTGCTGCCCACCTCAGGGCCAAGCGGGACACAATAGAGCACAGCGGAGGGCATAAGTCCACCGAATAGCAGTGTATTGCACAAAAGTCGAAGCTACCCTGACCACACTGATCCTAACCTAACCTAATCAAACGTAACCTAACTGAACCTGGCGTGCCGCGATCACTGCTTCTGGCATCCGCG
>NW_017072610.1:0-257 GCF_001483705.2 Eufriesea mexicana | reverse complement strand
ATTCTGTAATGGCTGTAATATATAAATCATCACTGAACAGATCAATCCAACGGATACTGTTCTGTATCTTTGGCTGTAGCAATTACCGTACTGGGAATTGTAAATATCTCTATCCATGACTGACGTATACGGTTGTCATTCCAGAACTACTGTGGGATTTGTATCATCAGTGATAATATTAATGCAAGGGCTGTAGTTCTGTGATGGTGACTGTTCTCACTACATTTATGTCAACAGTTAATATCTCGAGATGCAAC
>NW_017072609.1:0-257 GCF_001483705.2 Eufriesea mexicana | reverse complement strand
AACGTACCGCGACAACAATTGCTGGCCTCCCGATAGCGAAAGCAGAACAGAATACAGGAGAGTCGAACGCAACAATCCATAGAATCGCAACGTATATCAGAATGTCAAAGCTACCCGAAACCTAACCCAAACCAACAGGGCATAGGCAAACACATCCTAACTCAACGTAACGTGGCGAGACCGCTATTGCTGCTCTCGCAAGTGTCCAGCAGGACATACTGGAGGGGAGTAGGGCGTGGAAATCCACCGAATAGCAG
>NW_017072608.1:0-257 GCF_001483705.2 Eufriesea mexicana | reverse complement strand
AGTAGGAAAGATACTATTGGCGTGCTATAGCCATTACAATTCTATAGTATCTGAATGGAAAATCCAATTTCATTGTCATTTTCGACTAATATTGTGGTGAGATGACATCCATGCATAATTAAGGAGGAAAGATACTATTGGCACGCTTTTGCCATTGCAGTGCTATAGAATCAGGCTCGAAAATTCAATTTTACTAACAATTTCGACAAATTTCGTAGTGTGGTAACCTTCTTGCATAAATAAGTAGGAAAGATTCT
>NW_017072607.1:0-257 GCF_001483705.2 Eufriesea mexicana | reverse complement strand
AAAGCCATATCTATCCAAACCCAACACAGGCTAACTTATCGTAGCCAAACGTAACCTAACCCATCATAGCGGTCCGAGACCACTATTACTGGCCACACAAGAGTCGAACAGTTTATAGCATATAAACGTATTGTGTAGAAATCCACCGAATAGTAGTGCATAGCACAATAGTCGAAGCTACCCTATCCCAACACATCCAAACGTAACAATTCGTAACGTAATATAGCTGGAAATAAAGCACCACGACCACGATTACT
>NW_017072606.1:0-257 GCF_001483705.2 Eufriesea mexicana | reverse complement strand
TAGTTTCGATACCTCGCACACTGTTACATTATTTTAAATTTAATACAATAATTAATATCGAGCTTCGAAATTGTCTAAAATGGCGATTAAAGGGTGCCTCTCGAGTGCAAAGGATTAATTTAGCCAAAAATCCTACAATACTGTTAATAAAATGATTGAACATATAAATTACGATATCACACAGGCATGACTGGTTTATTATAACCAGTGAAGGATTTGGTTCATGAAACCAGAAAAAAATTGCCATAAAATGTCTA
>NW_017072605.1:0-257 GCF_001483705.2 Eufriesea mexicana | reverse complement strand
TATGTATGGATGTATGTACGGATGTATCTTTGGATGTATATAGGGATGAGTGTATGGGTTTATGTATGGGTGTATGTATGGATGTATGGATGTATGTACGGATGTATGTGTGGATGTATGTATGGATTTATGTATGGATGTACGAATGTATGGATGTACGGAGGCATGGATGTATGGATTATTGGTCGTATGGATGGAAAGGTGTATGGATCCATGGATGTATCGATGGGTGGTTGTAAGGATGGGTGCATGTATGG
>NW_017072604.1:0-257 GCF_001483705.2 Eufriesea mexicana | reverse complement strand
GACGGATGTATGGATGGATTCAGGTATGGATTGATGGATTTATGTATGTATGGATGTATGAAGGCATGTAAGTATGGATGGATGTACGTATGTATGGATGGATGTATGGATGTATGTATGTATGGGTGTATGAATGTATGTATGAATGGATGTATGGATGGATGAATGTATGGATTGATGGCCGTATTTATGGATGGATGTATGGACAGTTTGAGGTTTGGCTGGACGGATGTACGGATGAATGGATGTATGGATCT
>NW_017072603.1:0-257 GCF_001483705.2 Eufriesea mexicana | reverse complement strand
CTAATATTTATTTTCGAATCTGAGAGTAAGCATCTAGCCGAATTCATTATAGTTCTATTGTAACGCTCAGCTGTTCCGTTCAGCTCATGAACATAAGGCGGACAAGCCTCTAAGAGAATTCCCTTTTCACGAATTAATTTATGCATTTTATTATTAATATATTCCTTTCCATTGTCACACCTTAGTCTTTTTATCTTTGAACTAGTTAAATTTTCTACTTTATTTATATAGTCTATAAAGCAATCATAAACTTCATT
>NW_017072602.1:0-257 GCF_001483705.2 Eufriesea mexicana | reverse complement strand
TGTATGATCAGATCTATTGTCAGTAATCATATATAAAGCTAACATTTGTAAATAAGGTACTATCGACTATGAGTATATAGGCCTATTGCTCTTATCTACTCTCATTAATCGCACAAGAAATTGTCAGATGTCGATGAGTTATTAGTGTCAATGAGTGCATTGAATTATTGGTCTTCCCTACTATTAGTAAACATACATTACAGTATCCCATGCTGATAACTAATTATCGACTATGATTATATAAAATTAAAGATCTA
>NW_017072601.1:0-257 GCF_001483705.2 Eufriesea mexicana | reverse complement strand
TACATCCATCCAAACGGCCTACAATCCATACATCCATCCATCCATACACCCATCCTTCCACACATCCATCCACCCATACAACCACGCATACATACATCCATCGATCCATACAAATATCCATCCATACATCCATCCATGCATACATTCATACATTCACACATCCATACACCCATACTTCCATACGTCCATCCACCCATACTTCCATACATCCATCCACCCATACATCCAACCATCCGTACCACCATCGATCCGTACAT
>NW_017072600.1:0-257 GCF_001483705.2 Eufriesea mexicana | reverse complement strand
TGATTACGATAGCTTAGGATTGGTTTGGTTTGGTTAGGTTAGGTTAGGTTTGGTTAGGATTGGCTGGGGTATATTAAGTTAGGTTAGGTTAAGTTAGGTTAGGTTATGTTAGGTCATGTCAGGTCAGTCTGTTCATGTCACGTGAGTGCAGGTCAGGCCAGGCCAGGAAATGTCAGGCCAGGTCAGGTCAGGTTAGGTCATATCATGTCAGGTCTGCTCAGTCCAGGCCAGGCCAGGTAAGGTCATGACAGGTCAGG
>NW_017072599.1:0-257 GCF_001483705.2 Eufriesea mexicana | reverse complement strand
GGATACTTAGGTAGTAAAAGAATTTGCATTTATGAGAAGATTCACCGAGAACTTGCGAGAAACCTCGAACCTTCGTTTTCCATCTAACAGTTAGAAGGTGTGAACCTTTAGTCGCTACGAAAGCCGACGAACGCGTTGAAAAATTGCATATCGAAATGAGAATCAGCCCTAACGCGCTTCTCATTAAGAGAAGCACCGTAGCAAGCCGCTATCTCGATCTCGACCTATATAGGTCTAGATACACGGATGTGGGTGAA
>NW_017072598.1:0-257 GCF_001483705.2 Eufriesea mexicana | reverse complement strand
AGGATAGCTTTGATTTTTCAGCTATACACTGCCATTATGTGGCCTTCTGCGCTCCACTGTTTTGTGGAATATTCTGCTTGACTATGCGGTGGCTAGCTGTATTTGCTTCGGAACGTTAGTCTGAGTTAGGTTGCGTTAGAATATGCTACGTTTGGTTAGGATTGGATAGGATAGCTTAGACCTTTGTGCTCTCCACTGCTATTAGGTGCATTTCTGCGCTCTACATCGCTCTGATATACTCTGCTCGACTCTCAGTA
>NW_017072597.1:0-257 GCF_001483705.2 Eufriesea mexicana | reverse complement strand
GGATGGAAAATTCAATTTTATTGCCATTTTCGGCTAACATCGTGGTGAGTTAACTTTCTCGCATAAATAAGGAGGAATGATTTTATTGGCGTGCTATAACCATTGCAAGGCTATAGAATCTTGCTGGAAAGTTCAATATTATTGACAGTTTGGACTATTATCGCCGTGAGCTTTCTTTCCTGCCTAAATTAGCTGGGTAGATTCTATTGGCGTGCTATAGACATTGCAATGCTGCGGAATCTGGCTGGAAAATTCAA
>NW_017072596.1:0-257 GCF_001483705.2 Eufriesea mexicana | reverse complement strand
TTGGTTACGATAGGGTAGCTTCGACTTTTGTGCTATACGCTGTCAATCTATGGACCTCTGCGTAGTCAAACATACGCTAGCTCATCACTTCGTGCCGCGACCAGTATTGCTGGTCTCCCCACGGCCAAGCTGAATATAGTGAGCACAGTCGATCGTAGAAATCCACCGAAAATCAACGTGTACCACGAAAGTCATATCTGTCCAAGCCTAACCCAAACTAGCGTAACGTAGCCAAACGTGGCCTAATTAGACATAAG
>NW_017072595.1:0-257 GCF_001483705.2 Eufriesea mexicana | reverse complement strand
GATGTATGAATGTATGGATGGATGTATGGATGGATAGATGTATGGATCGATTGATTTATGGATTCGTGCTAGTATGGATGGATGGATGTATGGTAGGATGGATGTATGGATGGGTGGATGTATGGAAGGATGGATGTATGGATGGATATATGTATGAATGAATGGTTTTGTGGATGGATGGATGTATAGATGGATTGAGGTATGGATGGACGGATGTACATATGTATGAATGGATGGATGTATATATGTTCGGACGT
>NW_017072594.1:0-257 GCF_001483705.2 Eufriesea mexicana | reverse complement strand
GTACCAACGAAGACTTCATCATCATGAAACCCCATAGAGGGAACACCTCCACAACTCATTAAGTACAGAATTATTTCGCAAAAATTCCTTAACTTATTTAATTATCGATTTAGTAAATGATTAGACAACTCAATAGCATAACGTGATCAGAGGACAAGTGGTACACAGACAAAGACATCAATTAACTCGTAGCGACCATCATTCTTATCCTCGCCAATAGATGGATTCCTACGTGAAGGAGGTTAGAGGACCTTCTC
>NW_017072593.1:0-257 GCF_001483705.2 Eufriesea mexicana | reverse complement strand
CGACTGCCGTTCGTCCCCTTCGGCCGGTTGGAAGCGATACGTCTGAGATCGTCCTTTTCTGTCGGTTCGAAGCAATACGACTGGAGTTTTATCGTTTATAGCTCGATAAATGACGTTTTGACACATACATGTAATTACAGTCTACATCGTTGCATTCACTCTAACTTACTACAATGGCAGCTTCATTAATTTCACAATTTTCGAATTTTTTCACTTATACCCTTATTTTCATTATATATGATAAATCTTATTTTCGC
>NW_017072592.1:0-257 GCF_001483705.2 Eufriesea mexicana | reverse complement strand
TTTGGGCCAAACTTGAATATCACGAGTCTGACTCGTGATCGATGTTTCGGGTCAAACATGAATATCACGAGTCTAACTCGTGATCTTACTCTTGGGCCAAGTATGAATATCTCGAATGCGCTCGCGGCTATCTCGCACTTAGTCGTAAGATATCGTGTTTCAAATTCGGCTCCTTCCCCGACTATTCAGGCACTCGGGTTTGGCACGACCTTTTTCCGGGTTTCAGCGTAGTTCAAGGGGTGTTAAAAGGGGTGTTA
>NW_017072591.1:0-257 GCF_001483705.2 Eufriesea mexicana | reverse complement strand
GTTAGGTTTGATTAGGTCAGGTAAGGATCGGTTAGGTTAGGTTATGTTAGGTTAGGTTAAGCTTGGTTAGCTAGGTTATGTTTGGTCATGTTAGGTTATGTTTCGTTATGTTATGTTAGGAAAAGATTGGTTAGGTTGGGTTTGGTTATGTTAGGTTTGCTAAAGCTTGGGTTGGTTCGGCTAGGATAGGTTTTACACAGTTAGGATAGGTTAGGTTATGTTAGGTTAGGTTAAGTTAGGTTAGGTTAGGTTAGGTT
>NW_017072590.1:0-257 GCF_001483705.2 Eufriesea mexicana | reverse complement strand
AGGCCGGGAGCAGTGGTCGCGGCACGTGGTAATGGTTTATCCTACGTTCGGTTAAGTTAGGTTTGTACGTTTGGGTTACAATATCTGCGACCTTTGTGCCGTTCACTGCAATGCGGTGGATTTCTGCGCTCTACTGTACCCTATTTCTTTATGATATTCTCTGTGGATGTCAGCAATAGTGGTCTGGCCATGCAAGGTTGAGTAAGGATACGGTTGGTTGTGTTGCATTTGGCTAGGTTAGAATATGCTACTTTGAC
>NW_017072589.1:0-257 GCF_001483705.2 Eufriesea mexicana | reverse complement strand
TCAAAGCTACACAAGCCTAACCCAAAATAAAAGGACAAAGCCAAATATAGCATTAATCAACCTGACGTGCCGAGACCGCTATTGCTGCCCTCGCCAGAGCCAAGCAGGGCACACTAGAGCACAGCAGGGCGCAGAAATCCACCGAATAACAGTGTGCGGCAAAAAAGTTAAAGCTGTCCTTACCAAACGTAGCTTAACACTGCCTAACGGAACGTAACCTGACACAACGTAACGTGCCGAGGTCGCCATTGCAATCC
>NW_017072588.1:0-257 GCF_001483705.2 Eufriesea mexicana | reverse complement strand
CCGATATTACAAAATATATTTCACCTGTGACGTCATATTCCTGTATTTGGATTTCTATAAGGGGTACAAAGACACTACCGATTTTTACCGATATATTTCACGTGTGATACCATATTCCTGTATTCCGATTTCTATGAAAGATACAAAGTCACTACCGATTTTTACCGATATATTTCACGTGTGATTCCATATTGCTTTATTCCGATTTCCATAAAGGATACAAAGACACTACCGATACTACAAAATATATATCACAC
>NW_017072587.1:0-257 GCF_001483705.2 Eufriesea mexicana | reverse complement strand
GCCGTTGCAATGCTATTGAATCTGTCTGGAAAATTCAATTTGAATGACATTTTCGACTAATATCGTGTGGAGGTAACTTTCTTGCATAAATAAGGATAGATTCTGTTGGCGTGACATAGCCGTTACAATGCTATAGAATCTCGCTAAAAAATTCAATTCATTGACATTTTCGACTAATATCGCAGTTAGCAATTCCACTTGCCAAATAAGGAGGAAAGATTCTATTGACATGCTGTAGCCACTGCAATTCCATACAA
>NW_017072586.1:0-257 GCF_001483705.2 Eufriesea mexicana | reverse complement strand
CTATAACAGATTACAGATTTTGAATGGACATATCCTTTGGCAAGTAGATGGCTGTTCTTGCCAATGGATTGAAGGCGCTCGGCGACGTATTCTCCAAGCTATATCAGGTTATAGACTTTGAATAGACGTATTTTCTGACAAGTAGAGGTCTGTACTTGCCATTGGATTCAAGGCGTTGGGCGACGTATTCACTTAGCTGAAACAGATTATAGATTTTGAATAGACCTATTCTCTGGCAAGTAGACGGCTGTACTTGC
>NW_017072585.1:0-257 GCF_001483705.2 Eufriesea mexicana | reverse complement strand
AACCTAGCCAACCGTAACATAACCAAACATAGCATGTCACAGTCTAACGTGCCGAGACTGCTATTGCTGCCCTCCACAGAGTCAGGCTGGACACACCATAGCACAGTAGAGCGCAGAATCCACAGAATAGCAGTGTACAGCACATAAGTTGAAGCAATCCTGGCAAAACTTAACCTGACCCAAACTGACCGAATGAAATCTGACTCAACATAACGGGTCGAGATTCCTATTGCTGACCTACACAGAGCAAAGCTGAA
>NW_017072584.1:0-257 GCF_001483705.2 Eufriesea mexicana | reverse complement strand
GTTATTTTACTTTGGTTCATGTTACGATTCTTTAGGTTAGGGAATGATAGCCTTGACTTTAGTTTTATAGTCTGCTATTAGGTGGATTCCTGAGCCCTAGAGAGCTCTAATGCCTTCAGATTGGCTCCGGCAAGCCCAGAAAGAGTGGTCTCGGCACGTTATGATGAGTCAGGCTGCGGTCTGTTAAGTTGCGTTGGACCACGTTTGGTATGGGTAGCTCTAAATTTCGTGCCATGCACCGCTATTCGGTGGATTTC
>NW_017072583.1:0-257 GCF_001483705.2 Eufriesea mexicana | reverse complement strand
TACTATGCTCGATTGCAGGGAGGCTAGAAATAGCAGTCTTGGCACGATATTTCAGCAATGTAGGTCGCTGAAATCCAACGAGGAGCAGTGTATAGCATAAAAGGCTATGCCATCCTGTCCCCAACTAACCAAACGAGACATAACCAAACGAAACATAACTCAACCTCACGTGCCGTGACCGTTTGTGCTGCCCCTACCAGAGGCAAGTGGAACATACTAGCCCATATTGGGGAAAATAAATCCACCGAAATTAAGTG
>NW_017072582.1:0-257 GCF_001483705.2 Eufriesea mexicana | reverse complement strand
CTCCGCTAATCCCATACCCATACGCTGTCATTATACAAAGCCATTGACAGACGGAGCCTAGAGATTCGTGGAATGACAGCAGTGTAAAAAGCGTCACTCGTTAGAATCAACATTCCTTTATTTTTAATTTCCCTTCAGCTCGTAACAAACGTACCATTAATTTAAATCCACCATCTCTATTCTCTGCCAATCTCATACCACTGCAGTATCATTATGCAAAGCCATTGACGAAAGCTCGGAGTTTCGTCGAAGTGGAT
>NW_017072581.1:0-257 GCF_001483705.2 Eufriesea mexicana | reverse complement strand
AAATGTCAAATCTACCCTAACCAAATCTCACTTAACCTAGAAGGGCAAAGCGTAACATAACTCCAACTAGTGTGCCAAGACCGCTATTGCAGGCCCCCCCGAGAGCCGAGCGGAGTATAGGAGAGCAATGTAGGTCGTATGAATCCACCGAGTAGCAGTGTACTGCGCAAGAGCCTCAGCTGCCCTATCTAAAGCTAGTCAAACGTAACATATCCAAACGTAACATAACTCAGAAAAACATGCCACGACCGCTATTC
>NW_017072580.1:0-257 GCF_001483705.2 Eufriesea mexicana | reverse complement strand
GACTGCAAAAGAGCCATATTAGAAAAGTGGGTATAAAAATAATAAATAATTAATTTTAAAAAATTGCAGGTATTACATTTGGTGGTAGTAAATTAGATATCACTGGAGTATATGGAATTGATGGAACATTACGAATGACAGAAACATTTGAATGATTAAATTACTCACAAATTGCTGCAGATACTGTAACAACTGGAAAATTATATAAAACATCTCTAATGGGTATAGAAATAAATGAAGGTTCCTTTTTAGAACAA
>NW_017072579.1:0-257 GCF_001483705.2 Eufriesea mexicana | reverse complement strand
ACAACGGATTTGTGACAACTTTCTCGTTTAAAGAGTAGGTATTATCTCCTTGATAATGGTATTATTCCAATTAATACCATATAAGTGCCTAGCTTCTTCCTTATTTTCTTGGTAAGAAATATTTAGATAGATCCGTGACATGGTCTCGAAATTATTTAAAATTTATTAATGGAATGTAGCTCTTTTAATTTTTTATTGTCAGTCAACATGAAGAGTATACTGTCAGTCATCGATGACTGTCACGCTCCGAACGGAAA
>NW_017072578.1:0-257 GCF_001483705.2 Eufriesea mexicana | reverse complement strand
GGCATGTTAGGTTCAGTTAAGTTACGTTTGGTTACGTTACCTTTGGCTAGGTAAGGCTAGGATAGCTTTGACTTTTGTGCTATACACTGCCATTCGGTGCATTTCTGCGCTCTGCTGTTATCTTATACGCCCTGATATGCTGTGGGGATGCCAGAAACTGTTGCCGCGGCACGTTAGCTTGAGTTCTGTCAGGTCAGGACATGTTACGTTCGTTTGGGACAGGTATGTGTAGCTTCGTCTTCTCTGGTATACCCTGC
>NW_017072577.1:0-257 GCF_001483705.2 Eufriesea mexicana | reverse complement strand
ATGTTACGTTTGGCTATGTTTTGGCTAGGACAGCTGCCACTTTTGTGCTGTACACTGCTATTCTTCAGATCTCTGCGCCCTACTCTGCTCTAGTATGCTCTGCTATGCTCTGGGGATACCAGCAATAGTGTTCTCGGCAAGTTAGTTTGAGTTAGGTTACGTTTGGATATGCTATTTTGGATAAGTTAGGAGATGAAGGACCTGACTTTTGAGCGGCACACGGCTTTTCTGTGCGTGCCTGCTCTCTGCTCTCTTCT
>NW_017072576.1:0-257 GCF_001483705.2 Eufriesea mexicana | reverse complement strand
GACGTATGGATGAATGGATGTATGAATGGTTGGATGGATGTACGAATGGATGGATTTATGGATATGTGGATGTATGGATGGATGGATAGGTGGATGGATGGATGTATGGATGTACGGATGTATGGATGTATGGATGTAAGTATGTATGGATGTACGAAAGTATGGATGTACGGGTGATTGGATGTACGGATGTATATATGTATGGATGTATGGATGTATATATGTATGGATGTATTGATGTACGAATGTATGGATGT
>NW_017072575.1:0-257 GCF_001483705.2 Eufriesea mexicana | reverse complement strand
TTTTACGCTATACACTGCTATTCGGTGGATTCACGCGCTCTATTGTTCTTTAATATTCTCCTCCTTGCTCTGTGCAGGCCAGCAGTATTGGTCTCGGCCCGTTGGTATTATTATTGTTACGCTTGGTTACGTTAGGTTTCGCTACGTTATGAGAGGGTAGATTTGACTTTTGTGCTGCACACTGCTATTCGGTCGATTTCTGCGCTCCACTGTGCTCTAGTATATCCTGCTTGGCTTTGGGGATGTCAGCAATAACG
>NW_017072574.1:0-257 GCF_001483705.2 Eufriesea mexicana | reverse complement strand
GTCGAATTAATAGAAATGGAAGTGCTGTCTTTTGTACTTCATTGCTATAATAAACTTTTCCCAAGTACTGGACGATTGAACCTCAAAGGAATTCAATTATTTCCGAAAGTGAATAAAGAAGAAATCAATTTCAAGCTGTAACGTCCAAAATTCGTCAGAATATCGATAACATCACTACGTTTCTATATTATCACTAATATAGATTGTAACAAGTATAAACAAAAATAAAATAATAGTAATAATAATCAACTTTTCAG
>NW_017072573.1:0-257 GCF_001483705.2 Eufriesea mexicana | reverse complement strand
TTTCTGCCAGATTCTACAGCATTGCAAAGACTATAGCACGCCAATAGTATCTTTCCTTCTTATCTATGCAAGAAAGTTAGCTCGCCACGATATTGGAGGAAAATGTTAATAACATCTTTATTTTCCAACCAGTTCCTCTCGCATTGCAATGGCTCTAGCACGTCAGTAGAATCCTTCCTCCTTCTTTATGCAACAAAGATAGTTCACACCGATATCAGTCGAAACTGCCGATATAATTATATTTGCCAGCCAGGTAC
>NW_017072572.1:0-257 GCF_001483705.2 Eufriesea mexicana | reverse complement strand
AATAGATCGCCTAACGCCTTCAATCCAAAGGCAAGTACAGCCATCCACTTGCCAGAAATTATGCCTACACAAAACCAATAATCTGGTATAGCTTAATGAATAGATCGCTTGACGCCTTCAATCCAATGGCAAATGCAGGCACCTACTTGCCAGAGAACAGGTCTATTCAAAATCTCTAAGCTGTCACAGATTGGCGATTAGGTCGCCAATCGCCTTCAATCCAATGGCAAGTACAGCCACCTAGTCGCCAGAGAATA
>NW_017072571.1:0-257 GCF_001483705.2 Eufriesea mexicana | reverse complement strand
ACGGTACACATTACAGCCATTACCACAGCAATGTAGCCGTTGGATCAATTTGTTCATCGATGTTATAAAATAGACAGCATTTCTAGAATTGTCAGTATATGGTACGGTAACGCTTAGGGGTATTTACAATTGATAGTACAGTGTTCAGTACATCCACCAACAGTGCACTCTAGACGTTTGATTAATCCCTTCGGTGATGATTTATATGCTATAGCAATTCTGGAATGACAAAATAAAAATTGATCATTCCTCGTGAA
>NW_017072570.1:0-257 GCF_001483705.2 Eufriesea mexicana | reverse complement strand
ATTTTCGACTAATATCGAGGTGGGCTAACTTTCTTGCATAAATAAGGAGGAGAGACTCTAGTGACGTGCTACAGCCATTACAATCCTATAGGATCTGGCTGGAGAATACATTCTTATTGACATCTTCGACTAATATCGTGGTGAATTGACTATCTTGCATAAATAATAATGAAATATTCTATTGGCGATCTATAGCCATTGTAATGCTATAGAATCTGTCTGGAAGATGCAATTTTATTGACATTTTGACTAATATC
>NW_017072569.1:0-257 GCF_001483705.2 Eufriesea mexicana | reverse complement strand
AAATCCCTAGGTGAGATATATATACGGTGTCCCAAAATTCACGTAAGGAGTAATTTTGGTAAAAACCACAGAATTTTAGTTAAAAATTGTAAATATTGCTCAACAATGAAACGGCATTGTTCTTTCCTGTAGTGCTCCATTTAACCCTGAACTGTCAACTCTCACGCTGTTTTTTCATTGGCAATACTTTATTACAAAAATGGCGCGGAATTCAAATCTTGCGTGAACTTTGAGACATGCAATGGAGGAATGAAAAT
>NW_017072568.1:0-257 GCF_001483705.2 Eufriesea mexicana | reverse complement strand
CATGTTGCCTGTTGCCAACACAAGCGAATATAATTATAACGTTTGTCGAAGGTATTACCAACTGCTTTACGTAAATAAGACGAAATATAAACCCATGTGCACGCAGCCATTGCAATGTTTCCAGGTAAAATTTCTAAAATGTTCCACCATGCATTACGGTGCATCAAAAAGGTGGGACACACTTTTAATCCCAGCGAGCCCCAAAGAGTTAAAAGCAAACTGGTCCTCACGCATTGCCCAGGTATCGTCTCACCTTC
>NW_017072567.1:0-257 GCF_001483705.2 Eufriesea mexicana | reverse complement strand
ACTCTCCTATACTCTGCTCGGCCCAGGGGAGGCGTGCATTAGTGGTCGTTGCGCGTTAGTTTGTGTAAGATTACGTTAGGCTCGGATAGGCTGGTAAAGCCAGGTCAGGATGGCTTTGATTTTCGTGATGTACACCGCTTTTCGTCCGATTTCTAGGATCTATAGTGCTCTACTATATTCTGCTTGCCCCCGGTTATGCCAGAACAGCTGTCGCGGGAAGTTGTGATTGCCTATGCTGCGTTTGGTTAGGCTAGGTT
>NW_017072566.1:0-257 GCF_001483705.2 Eufriesea mexicana | reverse complement strand
CTAACATTCCTACATACATCTTTCTTTCCTCGTCTATTTTCTCCCAAATAATATTCTATTTCTTCAAATGTTTCTCCAGAATCACCCGCGATCTTTAATTATCCACCGATTAACGATTAATACAGAATAACTCTGTAAAGGACTGTTCATTGTCCATCATCAGTTAACACGTTGGTTGCCGTGGGGGTCACCGGTGACCGGCACTCGACTTGGCTACAGCGCCGTGGGGGCCACCGGCGACGCGACCAATAGTTAAA
>NW_017072565.1:0-257 GCF_001483705.2 Eufriesea mexicana | reverse complement strand
TTGTCTGTATTAGGCTTGTCTGTGTTAGGTTAGTATAGCATTGACCTTTCTACTATACGTTGCCATTCTTTGGACTCCTGCGCTCTACTCACCTTTAATATGTTCTGCTTGGCGTTGGGGAGGGCAGCTGTATCTGTCTCGGCTCGTTAGGTTTAGTTAGTCTACGTTTGGTTAGGCAGGGATAGGCCACGTTTGGCTAGGGTATACTTGACTTTTGTGCTATACACTGCTTTTCGGTGGATTTCTGCGCACTACTG
>NW_017072564.1:0-257 GCF_001483705.2 Eufriesea mexicana | reverse complement strand
CCCCACCTTGCCTGGCCTGACCTGACCTGATGTGACCTGACATGACCTGAACTGACCTGACCTGACCTGACCTGGCCTGGCCTGACCTGGCCTACCCTTACAGACTAGATCTGACCTGACATGACCTGACCTGACCTGACCTGATCTGACCTGACCTGACCTGACTTGAGCTGACCTGACTGATCTGACTTGAACTGACCTGACCAAACTTGACCTGACCTTGCCTGACCTGGCCTGAACTGAACTGACCTGAGCTG
>NW_017072563.1:0-257 GCF_001483705.2 Eufriesea mexicana | reverse complement strand
TTATATTGGTTTGCTATTGCCATTGCATTTCAAAAGAATTTGACAAGAAAGTTCAATTCTATTCACATTTCCGGCTAATATTGTTGTGAGGTACCTTTTTTACGTAAATAATAAGGAAAAATTCTATTGATTTGCTATAGGCACTGCAATTCAATAGAATTTGTATAGAAAGTACAATTATAAAGATATTTTCGACTAACATCGTGGTGAGCTAATTTTTTGCATAAATAAGGAGAAAAAATACTATTGGTTTGCTA
>NW_017072562.1:0-257 GCF_001483705.2 Eufriesea mexicana | reverse complement strand
CCACCGAAAAGCGGTGTATTACACGAAAGGCAAAGTAGCATATCCTAACCTAGCCAAACGTAATACCACCAAACGTAGTCTAACTCACACTTACATGACGAGGCCACTACGGGCGGCATCCCCAGAGTCAAGCAGAATATACCAGTACACAGGAGAGTGCGCAAACCCGCGGATAGAGGTGTATAGCACATAAATCTAAGCTATCACGTCATAACCAAAGCAAACGTAACAAACACAAGGGTAGCATAACTCAACCT
>NW_017072561.1:0-257 GCF_001483705.2 Eufriesea mexicana | reverse complement strand
ACTTACGGTGTGCCCTAAAGGTCTGCGTTGTCCGCGAGAGCTTTCGAGCTTTTGCGATTTTTTACCCACTTTCTAACTGAAGATTGGGATCTGCGAATGACATGCGAGCGAAAACATTCTTCTATGGCGGCCGAATCCAGTGCAAATGGAATCATTGTGATTACCAGATGCGTG
The DNA here is from genome assembly GCF_001483705.2 of Eufriesea mexicana. Taxonomy (NCBI): domain Eukaryota; kingdom Metazoa; phylum Arthropoda; class Insecta; order Hymenoptera; family Apidae; genus Eufriesea; species Eufriesea mexicana. Next base: position 83 of record NW_017072561.1, on the reverse strand, counting down.
CGTGTCACGTCTGTCAATTGCGTCGGCGTCAGTCACGTGATTCGAATTTTACAGCGTTTCAAAGTGGGAATGAGTATATCGCT
>NW_017072560.1:0-257 GCF_001483705.2 Eufriesea mexicana | reverse complement strand
TGATGAGACCACTATTGCTGGCCTCTCCAGAGCCAAGTAGGTCATATTAGATATCACTAGAACCAAAAATCCCCCGAGTAGCAGTGTATATCACAAAGGTCGCAGCTACCCTCTCCTAATATGTAGAACCATAGCATAGCCGAGCGTATCATAACGAAACCTAACGCACTGCGTGCACAATTGCTTGCCTCCCGGAAGGCGAGCTGGACATATTATAGTAGAGTAGAGCGCAGAACGCAATAGCATCGCTGTGTATC
>NW_017072559.1:0-257 GCF_001483705.2 Eufriesea mexicana | reverse complement strand
CCTGTTCTATACACGGGTATTCGGCGGACTTCGGCACTCTGTTCTCCTGTAATATGTCCTGCTCGTCCCTGGGGAGTTCAGCAATGGAGCCATGGGCACGTTAGATTAAGCTAGGTTACGTTTGGTCATGTTTGGGTTGTGTAGCTTTGACTTTTGCGCTTTACACTGCAATGAGGGTGATTCCTGCGCTCCAATGTGCTCTAGTACATTCTGCTTGTCTCTGTGGAGACCAGCAATAGTGGTCTCGTCCTGTTAGG
>NW_017072558.1:0-257 GCF_001483705.2 Eufriesea mexicana | reverse complement strand
CATCCATACATACATCCATACATACATCCATACATCCATGCATGCAACCATACATACATCCATTCATCCATCCATCCATACATACATCCATGCACACATCCATACTAACATCCGTGCATCCATTCATACCTTCAAACATATACCCATACATACATCCATACATACATCCGTACATTCATCCATACGTACAAACATACATGCATTCATACATCCATACATCCATCCATGCGTACATCCATCCATCCATGCGTCCATCC
>NW_017072557.1:0-257 GCF_001483705.2 Eufriesea mexicana | reverse complement strand
AGCTGCGTTTGGGTTAGGTCCTGGACATGTCTTAGACTGGTCACGCGTGTTGTAAATAGAAAGTGTATTTTAAGATGTCTGACCTGATCGTGAAATAATTATTCTCGATCATCTAGACCAAAATTGACTTGGACAGTGACTGTAGTTGATAGAACGAGGCAGATCGATGCATGGATGAGATCTGTCAATGGACTTGAGAACTGTCAATCTGTTTTCTTTTATTCTTCGAGTTTCTCGAGAATAATCGTTCACTTTTA
>NW_017072556.1:0-257 GCF_001483705.2 Eufriesea mexicana | reverse complement strand
AGACAGTCACCGACATAGGACAACAGCGAGAGCTTCTCTCTGAGAGTTTGTTGTATAACAATCCTATATTTATTACAAAATTATAATTTACACACGTCTTATATCCTAATTGTTCACTCTCACGCTGCTTATAACAAACTGAACTTCCTTATAACATTTTAACTCTGATCTATAGCAACTGCACAACACCACACATTCTAGATCTTCCACTCGCACTTCCAAAAACATACGTATCTACATTCGTGCCATTACTCGAC
>NW_017072555.1:0-257 GCF_001483705.2 Eufriesea mexicana | reverse complement strand
ACGTATGTATGGATGTATGGATAGAAGGATGGACGTATTGATGTATGTATGGATGTATGGATGGATGGATGGTTTGGTGGATGGATGCATGGATGGAGAGGTGTATGGATCGATTGACGTATGGATGGGATGATGTGAGGATGGATGAATGTACCGATGGGTGGACGTACGGATGGATGGATGTGCAGATGGAAGGACGTATGGATGTATGAATGTATGGATGGATGGATCTAAGATTGGATGGATTCATGGATTCG
>NW_017072554.1:0-257 GCF_001483705.2 Eufriesea mexicana | reverse complement strand
CAATGCAAAAGCTATAGCATACCAATAGTATGTTTCCTCCATATTTATGCGGAAAATCTTGCTCACAACGATTTTAGTCGAAAATGTCAATAAAATTGATCTTTTCAATAAGATTCTATCGCAATGCAATGGCTATAGCAACACAATGTAATCTTTTCTCCTTATTTATGCAGAAAAGTTGGCACACCAAAATGTAAGTAGAAAATGTCATTAGGATTGAACTTTTCAGTCAGACTCTATTGCATTGCATTGGCTAT
>NW_017072553.1:0-257 GCF_001483705.2 Eufriesea mexicana | reverse complement strand
GTACGATGGATGGATGTATGGAAAGCTGGATGTATGGATGGATGTTTGCATGGTTGAATAGATGTTTGGAATGATGGATGTATGGGTGGATTGAGGTATGGATGGACGTATGTACTTAAGTATGGATTTATGGATATGTGGATGTTTGAATGTATGGATGGATGGATGTATGGGTGCATACATGTATGGATCGCTGGGTGTATGGATGGGTGCTTGAATGGGCGGATGGATTATGGTTCGATTGACGTATGAATGGG
>NW_017072552.1:0-257 GCF_001483705.2 Eufriesea mexicana | reverse complement strand
AAGGTTTACTTTTGTTGTGAAAATCCTTTTAACTGCCATTATGAGTAGGCGCTGATACGCGCGGTAATACGGGCCAGTCGTCAGTGGAACGTCGCTGATGCATGAACACGGCACCTTAAGTAGAGCCACGATGCAAATGAGTTAAAGGTATATACGCAGGTGTCGAGGAGAAATTCGATGGCGGAGCGCGTTGTCGTTAATCGGAAAAATTGAGAAAAGATGGCGTAAATCGAGTGGTATATATTATACGGTGATAA
>NW_017072551.1:0-257 GCF_001483705.2 Eufriesea mexicana | reverse complement strand
AATGCTCTGGATTCTGTCTGGAAAGTTCAATTTTATTGACAATTTGGCTAATATCGTGGTGAGATAACTTTCTTGCATGAATAAGGAGGAATGATTCTATTGGCGTGCCATAGCCATTGCAGAGATATAGAATCCGGCTGGAAAGTTCACTTTTATTGACATTTTCGACTAATATAGTGGTGAACTAACTTTCGTGCATAAATGAGGAGGAAAGAATCTATTGTCGTGCTATAGCCATAGCAATGCTCTAGAATCTG
>NW_017072550.1:0-257 GCF_001483705.2 Eufriesea mexicana | reverse complement strand
CTATTACTTAATAAAATAAATCGCAAATAACGATTTAAGAATTCTATATATTAGGAAAAATATTTTCCAACACATATTAATAAGTAGGATCATATACCAATCATTTTAGTAAAGAAAAACACGATAAAGTACTTAGGTGTAGAAAAATAGAAATCTCCGTGACCGGTCGTCAACAGCAACTCGCTCGATTGGAGTTTTGCGGAGTTGTAGGGCCCGCTACTCTCACGCGACAGGGTTGGGAATGCGATCTAATCGAA
>NW_017072549.1:0-257 GCF_001483705.2 Eufriesea mexicana | reverse complement strand
GAGAGGGTAGCTTTTACCTTTGTGCTATGCACCGCCATTCGGCGAATTCCTGAACTCTAGTGTACTCTAATATGATCAGCCCGGTTCTGGGGAAGAAAGCAATAGTGGTATCAGCGAGATACGTTGTGTTAGGCTACGTAGTGTTAGGTTGGGGTAGGCCAGGTTGTGTTAGTGTATCATTGTCATTTGTGCTCTAGACGGTAGTGCGGCGCGTTTCTGCGCTGTACTGTGCCCTGCTGTTTTCTGATTGGATACGT
>NW_017072548.1:0-257 GCF_001483705.2 Eufriesea mexicana | reverse complement strand
AATAACCAATGTATATTACGGAAGTGGCTTGAGATAATTCCAATAGACAGAACGGTTCTTAGTACTTCAACCAGCAGAGCACTGCGGCCGCAGTATTGATCCGTTCAATGATTATTTCGGTTCCATAGAAAATCTAGAATGACAAAAGTCAGGTCCATAATCCCGCGGGATATTAACAATTGACAACCCAGTAATGAGTACAGCCATCGTCACAAAGCTGTAGTCGCTGGACTACTTTGTTCACTGATGGTGCAAAC
>NW_017072547.1:0-257 GCF_001483705.2 Eufriesea mexicana | reverse complement strand
GTTTCCATCCAGATTCTATAGCATTGCGAAGGCTATAGCAAACCAATAGAATCATTCATCCATGTTTATGCAAGAAAGTTAGCTCTCCACGGTATTAGTCAAAAATGATAATAACATTTAGTTTTCCAGCCAGATTCTACTTCACTGCAAAGACTATAGCACTCCGAACGGATCTATCCCCCGTACCTATGCACGGAAGTTATCTCACCACGAATTTATTCGAAAATGAAAATAAAATTGAATTTTCCAGGAAGATT
>NW_017072546.1:0-257 GCF_001483705.2 Eufriesea mexicana | reverse complement strand
AGCGCAGTAGTGCGCAGAAACCACCCGCGTTGCAGTGAATATCACGTAAGACAGGCATAGCCTCACCAAAGCTAGCCTTACCTGTCCTATCCAATCGTAGTGTGACAAGCATGACGTGACGAGGCCAATATTTCAGCCCCACAGAGGCAATCGGAGCATATTATATCACATTAGAGCGCAGAAATCCGCCGAAAAGCAGTGCAGAGAAGAAAAGTCGAAGTAGCTAATCCTAACCTATCCAAACGTAACCCAAACCA
>NW_017072545.1:0-257 GCF_001483705.2 Eufriesea mexicana | reverse complement strand
GACTTTTCTTCTTTGCACTGCATTTCTATGGGTTTCTGCGCTCTACTTTCCTCTATTGTGCTCTGTTCGGCTCTTTGGAGACCAGCAGTACTGGTCGCGGCACGTTTGGTTGAGCTAGATTTCGTTTCGGGTACTTAGGCTACCTTGGGTTTGGTTATTGTAGCCTCGACTTTTGTGCTCAACACAGACATCCTATGGACTTTTGGGCTCTACTGCGCTCTATCATGTTCTCAATGATCCTGGGGACGCCAACAATA
>NW_017072544.1:0-257 GCF_001483705.2 Eufriesea mexicana | reverse complement strand
TATGCAAGAAAGTAAGCTCACCACGATATTAGTCGAAAATATCAATGAAGTGGAGTTTTCCAGGCAGAGTCTATAGCATTGCAATGGCTACAGCACGCCAATAGAATCTTTCCTCCTTGTCTACTCAAGAAAGTCAGCTCACCACGATATTAGTCGAAAATGTCTATGAAGTAGTATTCTCGAGCCAGATTCTGCAGCATTGCGATGGCTACGGCGCGCAAATAGAATCCATCCTACTTATTTGTGCAAGAAAGAAA
>NW_017072543.1:0-257 GCF_001483705.2 Eufriesea mexicana | reverse complement strand
TTCTCTGGCAAGTAGATTCCTGCAATTGCCAGTGGATTGAAGGCATTAAGCGATCTATTCACCTAGCTATAACAGACTATTGGATTTGTGTAGACATAATCTCTGGCAAGTGGATGGCTGCACTGGCCATTGGATTGAAGGCCTTAGACGATCTATTCACCAAGCTGTAACATGTTATAAATTTTGAATAGACATATTCTCTGGCAAGTGGATGGCTGTTCTTGCTATTGGATTGGAGGCGTTAGACGATCTATTCA
>NW_017072542.1:0-257 GCF_001483705.2 Eufriesea mexicana | reverse complement strand
TGTTTTAGCTTGGCGGATAGGTTGCCTAACGCCTTCAACCAATGGCAAGTACAGCCATCTACTAACAAGAGAATAGTTCTATTCAAAATCTAATACCTGTTATAGCTTGTTGAATAGATCAACTAACGCCTTCAATCTAATGGCAAGTACAGCCACCTACTTGCCAGAGAATAGGTCTATTCGATATGTGTAATCTGTTATAGCTTGGTGAAGAGATTGCCTAACGCCTTCAATCCAATGGCAAGTACAGCCATCTA
>NW_017072541.1:0-257 GCF_001483705.2 Eufriesea mexicana | reverse complement strand
CAAACAAGCGGATGTATACTTTTATCCGACGCAATTTTGTCATCGACCAGCACGCGTCACGCGTATCGTGGAAAGCAATTCCTTCCGGCTCGACACGCGGCCACGTCGTTTGACCTACCGAAGGATATTCCGCGCAATTCCAAGCGGAACCGACGTCTAAAAGCTTTCGGATTTCCGCTAGATCCAGCTCTCTCCAAGTCCCCTTGTTTTTCCGTCGCGGAGAATCTCGTTCCAGGCACGCGTATCGACCCGAGACC
>NW_017072540.1:0-257 GCF_001483705.2 Eufriesea mexicana | reverse complement strand
ACTCCCGGGATCGGACCAATAGTGCCCCTGGCACGTTAGGTTTAGTTTGATTACGTTTCGTTAAGTTAGGGTAGTTTGATTAGGATAGCTTCCACTTCCGTGATATGCAAAGCTATACGGAAGATTCCTGCGATCCACTGTGCTCTACCCTAATTTGCTAGACGCCGGGGTGTGCCTAGAGCTAGGCGCTCTATTGTGCCCTAGAATGCTCTGCTTGGCTCTGGGGAGGCGACCAATGATGGTCGCGGAACGTTACG
>NW_017072539.1:0-257 GCF_001483705.2 Eufriesea mexicana | reverse complement strand
TTCCAATTTAACATACGTTTAATACGACGGAAACTAGATAAAGGGTTACAAATGAAAACTTAGGCTATGAGATGGATGGCTCCAGCGTGCTATAGGATAAACTTAAGAACTATTTTATATTAGAATGCGTGTTTGCCTATGTATAGAAAGACATGAAAATTATACAAGTTCTGGTGGGTAAGGTGCAGGGAGTGGACTAGATAAATAAATAAATAAATAAGTAGGAGGAAAGAGGGACGAGGAAGGAGGAGTTACCT
>NW_017072538.1:0-257 GCF_001483705.2 Eufriesea mexicana | reverse complement strand
ACCGATTAGCAGTGTGTAGCACAAAAGTCATAGCCATCCGAACCAAACTTGGCCTTATCTAGCGAAACCAAGACGTAACGAGTCTCACCCAACGTGCCACGTCCACTATTGCGGGCCTGCACGGAGACCAGCGGAACATATTACAGCACACTCGTTCTCGGAAATCCACCGAGTAGCAGTGTATAGCACAAAAGTCGAAGCTGTCCTGCCCAAACCAAACCATACCTTACCTAGCTCTATGTAGCGAAGCTCCACCT
>NW_017072537.1:0-257 GCF_001483705.2 Eufriesea mexicana | reverse complement strand
TTACGAGAGGGTAGCTTTGACTTTGGTGCCATAGCCTGCTATTAGAAGGATTTCTACTCTCTTCAATCCTTTAATATTCTCAGCTAACCTCTGGGAATGCCAGCAATAGTGGTTTCGGCCCGTTATGTTCACTCATCTTGCATTCGGTTAGGCTTTGTCTGGCGAACTTTGGCCAGGATATCTTTAACTTTTGCGCTGTTCACTGCTATTCGGTGGATTTCTGCGCTGTGCTCTAGTATCCTCTGCTTGGCTCTCGG
>NW_017072536.1:0-257 GCF_001483705.2 Eufriesea mexicana | reverse complement strand
AATTTTCCATCCAGGTTCTATAGCATTGCGATGGCAATAGCAGGCCCATAGAATCTTTCCTCCGTATTTATGCAAGGAAGTTAGCTCACCACGATATTTGTCAAAAATGTCAATAAAATTGATCTTTCCAGACAGATACTTCTGCATTGCGGTGGCTACAGCGCTCCAAGAGGATTTCTCCACCTTACGTATGTAAGGAAGATAGCTCACCACGGTATAGGTCGAAAATGTCAATAAAATTGAATTTTCCAGGACGA
>NW_017072535.1:0-257 GCF_001483705.2 Eufriesea mexicana | reverse complement strand
CTGACCTGACTGATCTGACCTGACCTGACCTGAAATGACATGACGTGATCTAACTTGACCTGACCTTGCCTGACCTGTCCTGACCTAAACTGGCATGAACTGACATCATCTGACCTAACCTGACCTGACCAGCCACGACCTAGCCTGGCCTGACCTGAAATCACCTGACCTGTCCTGACCAGATTTGACCTGATCTGACATGTCCTGACCTATCTTCACCTGGCCTGAGCTGAACTGACCTGAACTGACGTCATCTC
>NW_017072534.1:0-257 GCF_001483705.2 Eufriesea mexicana | reverse complement strand
ATTAGCTTACGTTTGGTTGTGAAACGTTTGGTCAGGATAGGATAGGGACGCTTTGACTTTTACACTATGCACCACTATTGCATGGATTTCTTCGCTCTGCCCTCCTATAATATATTCTGCATGGGGCCGAGGAGGGCAGAAATAGACGCCACGACACGTTATGTTGAGATAGGGTACGTTTGGTTGCTTTACGGCTGGTTAGGGTAGGATAGGGTATCTTTGGCTCTTGCGCTATGCACTGCTATACGGTGGACCTC
>NW_017072533.1:0-257 GCF_001483705.2 Eufriesea mexicana | reverse complement strand
AAATGGTACACGTGGCACGTAACGCGTTAACCACTTGCGCTAGAAAGACGTGCCACACACGTCATAATGCTTTTGTCGCAGAATCGCCAACGACGTGGTATACACGTCGTCAGGCAATTGTCATTGGACCGTTCTGGCACACGCGTCTATGAGTTTATTGGTAGCGCAAGTGGTTAAAGATCGCTAGTTCCAGTTTGTCAAACCGATCATGGTAACCTATTAATCTCCCAATTTTCCTAATTAAAAATTCCGCATCC
>NW_017072532.1:0-257 GCF_001483705.2 Eufriesea mexicana | reverse complement strand
AATATTGGCATATATGGCAACATCTAAACGTTGTGCTTATTTTCAGAGACTACAAGAGCAGTGTCATTATAGGCCTCATAAGAAATTATGATAAATGTTTATTGTTCAATTTATGTCATGAGAACGATGGAAGGCTGATCATTGCAATGCTGCAATTATTATTATTATATTATTACGCTTTATTATATTTGCGCAATTATTATATTATCATGCTGTTGACAACACAGAAGTAACGTTATTGGAGGCTTCGTGAGAAA
>NW_017072531.1:0-257 GCF_001483705.2 Eufriesea mexicana | reverse complement strand
GCCCACCGGAACGTAACCTAACCCATCCTAACGTGACGCGGCCACTACTATTCGCCTCCCCAGTTTCGATCAGAGTACAGTAGAGCCACGTAGACGGCGGAGAAACTCCGAAAAGGAGTGCATAGAACAAAAGTCGAAGAAACACTAACTAATCCTTCCTTACCTAACCGAACGAAGCGTAGCCTAACTCAAAGAAACAAGCCCAGACAACTACTAAAGGCCGCCACAGAGACAAGTAGAAAATACTAGAGCGCAAC
>NW_017072530.1:0-257 GCF_001483705.2 Eufriesea mexicana | reverse complement strand
TAGAATCTTTCCGCCTTATTTACGTAAGAAAGGTAGCTCACCACGATATTAGTTGAAAATGTCGATAAAGTCGAAACTGCCGGGCACATTCCATATCATTGCAATGGTTATAGCACGCCAAATGGATCTTTTCTCCATACTTATGCAATGATGCAAGCTCACCACGATAATAGTCGAAAATGTCTAAAAAATTTAATTTTCCATCCAGATTCCATAGCACTGCAATGGCAATATCACGCCAATAGGATCTTTCCTCC
>NW_017072529.1:0-257 GCF_001483705.2 Eufriesea mexicana | reverse complement strand
GTTTGGGTTATGTTAGGTTAGGTTAGATTAGGTGATGTTAGGTTAGGTTAAGATAGGATAGTTACGCATAGAAAAAGTTTGGTTAGGTAGGTTTCGTTAGGTTTTGTGAGATTAGGTTAGGTTAGTTTAGGTTAGGTTAGGTGAGGTTACGTGAGGTCACGTTACGCCCGGTTAGGCCAGGACATGTTAGGTTGGGTTCGGTCAGGTCAGGTCAGTTTATGTTAGGTTAGGTTACGTTACGTTATGTTATGTTAGGT
>NW_017072528.1:0-257 GCF_001483705.2 Eufriesea mexicana | reverse complement strand
TATATATATAACGACATTTTGTAGGATTGTCATATGTAATCACTTGTAATTAAGGAAAGGTAATAACAATACGGATTTCTTTACTGAAAAATTTAATGATAATCAATTTAAAGTGTATCATGAATAACAAATAGTATTAGGCTATGAAAGTTACTTAGTAAATTATGATACATATTCATATGAAAATAAGTATGATAAAAATAAATATAAATATACTGAAACTGCTAAAACAACGTTAACTTGTATATATGGAGTAG
>NW_017072527.1:0-257 GCF_001483705.2 Eufriesea mexicana | reverse complement strand
TGAAAAGAGTGGGGTCCCAATCTACTTCGGGAATCAGTCTCTCTCGTGTCATCCACTCGTGAGGGTTTATTTCCTCGAGACCTTCGCGGCCGCAAAGGCACCCTGATCCTCTGGCTTCCCGTGCTCCGCAGCCAACTCCGGGCTGGCTCTTGTTCGATGGAGCGTTCGAAGCGCTCCCCACGTTTCGCTTCCCGCTCCGAACTCACAGCAGGATCTTTCCCTGTCTGCTCCCCCGATTTGCGTAGACCTTCCTTCTC
>NW_017072526.1:0-257 GCF_001483705.2 Eufriesea mexicana | reverse complement strand
GAGGCCAGCAATAGTCGTCTCGGCACGCTATATTTAGCTATGCTACGCTATGGTAGGCTAAGTAGGGTCAGGCAGTGTTCGGATGTATCTGCCTTTTGTGTTATACACTGCAATTCGTCGGATTCCTTCGTTCTACTGTGCTCTAGTATATTTCGCTTGGCTCTGGGGAGGCTACCAGTAGTGGTATTAGCATATTAGGTTTTATTACGCTACGTATGCTTATGTCACGTTTTGTTAGGTTAGGATATCATATCTTT
>NW_017072525.1:0-257 GCF_001483705.2 Eufriesea mexicana | reverse complement strand
AACGCCTAGCGCCTTCAATCCAATGGCAAATACAGCCATCTCCTTGCCAGAGAAATGGTCCATGCAAAATCTGTAACCTGCTGTCGCTTGGTGAATATATCGCCTAATGCCTTCAATCGAATGCCAAGTCCGGTCATCTGCTTGCCAGAGAATAGCTCTATTCAAAATCTATATCCTGTTATATCTTGGTGAAAAGATGGCCCAACGCCTTCAGCCCAATGGCAAGTACAGCCACCTACTTGCCAGAGAATAGGCCT
>NW_017072524.1:0-257 GCF_001483705.2 Eufriesea mexicana | reverse complement strand
AGCACAAAAGCCAAAGTAGCCTCTCCTAACGTAGCCAAACGTAGCACATCCAAACGAACCCTACCCCAACCTAACGCGGCGAGACCGCTACTGCTGGCTTCCGCAGAGACAAGTAGAATGGACTAGGGTACAGCGGGGCGCACAAATCCATAGCATTGCAGCGAATAGCACAAGGTCCGTAGACACCCTAGCATGATCTGACGTAATCTAACATAACCAAACGTAGCATAACTGAACTTAACGCCACGACCACTGCT
>NW_017072523.1:0-257 GCF_001483705.2 Eufriesea mexicana | reverse complement strand
ATGGATTAATAAGCGCCAAATTACTTTCAAAATCGTTATATACTGGGTAAATTTCCCTTGCATATAACGCAATCACAAACCAAAAAATCAAATTCGACTGGATTTTAGCACTTAAAATTCTACAAGCAGCCAATACCATAAATTTCAGAAACTCGAAATGTTCGTAAGGTCTCAAAATTGCAATGACGTCATAACATCAACGCTCTCAATTGAAAAAGTCACGTGGCATTTTATTTTGCCCCGATCACCACATTTTG
>NW_017072522.1:0-257 GCF_001483705.2 Eufriesea mexicana | reverse complement strand
CCATACAGACATCAATACATACATCCATACACACACCGTTACATTCATCCATACATACATCCACACATACACACGTCCATACATCCATAAATCCATCTATCCATGCACTCACCCATCCATACGTACATCCAACATCCATGCATACATACCTCCGCACATCCATAACGCCAAATACGGCCATGCACTCATACATACACACATACAAACGTCCATACATTAATACATCCATCCATCCATACATCCACACATCCATAAGT
>NW_017072521.1:0-257 GCF_001483705.2 Eufriesea mexicana | reverse complement strand
GTCTGAAATTTTTAATCGTAGGTATTCAACGGCAAGTGGTAAGACGAAGGAAATTGTTGATTAGCTTTTGTTGGGGGGCAACGATACTGGACAAAGACCAGATGTACCACTTGAATATGGTTTTCGGTGTTAGAACCATAGCAAGTAATACGAGGACAGGAACTGTGACATTGATGATTTGAAAAATGTTGACATTTTTTATTAATATTCTGGTAACCAAACAATTGCATAAATGAAGAAAGAAAATTTACAGATTT
>NW_017072520.1:0-257 GCF_001483705.2 Eufriesea mexicana | reverse complement strand
TAAATCACTCCGAAACGATCTAAATTTATTCACTCGAGAAACCAAAAATTCCTCCAACATGCAAACTTATACGTATATAATACATAGGCCGTGAAGAGACAGCGGAAGTCGCAATCACTGCGAAACGATCCAAATTTATTAATTCCAGCGATTCAAAAATTTTTACAGGACACACACATAAATAAATCACTGCAAAACGATCCAAATTTACTAGTTTCAGTGACTCCAAAATTTTTCCACGTCGCAAACATAGACAA
>NW_017072519.1:0-257 GCF_001483705.2 Eufriesea mexicana | reverse complement strand
AAAATATTAGTAGTCGCGGATCCGGGAACCTGTACCTTAGATCGACGCGGCGTTAATATCGATATTTATCCGTTACTTAATTATCAGCCCGGAACGCGAGGGAATCCGGAAAGGAACAGGTTACCCGCTACTCGCGAAGCCGCGCAGGAAAGCGTCCCTGTCTCGGCAGATCCCCATTCTCGCCATGACAACCACCACTTAATAACCCGAAACCTTTCTACTCCCGGATGCTGAACTTCTTAATTTCCCGTTTAACG
>NW_017072518.1:0-257 GCF_001483705.2 Eufriesea mexicana | reverse complement strand
GAACCAAGCAGTACATATTAGAGTACAGTAGAACGCAGAAATCCACCTTACACCAGCGTATAGCGCAAAAGTCAAATTCATTCTATCCCAACAATACCACACCTATCATGACCAAAGGCAACATAACCCCGCCTAACGTGTTGAGGCCGCTACTGCTGGCCTCCCAAACCGAAGCAGGGAATATTAGATCGCTGTAGGGCGCAGAAATTTAACGAATAGCATTGTATAGCCGAAAGTCAAAGAGACCATAGCCTACC
>NW_017072517.1:0-257 GCF_001483705.2 Eufriesea mexicana | reverse complement strand
AGCAGACAATATCAAAATTGAGAATTGCAATATTAAAGAAACATGCGAAGTATGCATAAAAGGGAAGGCCCCGAGGAAACCCTTTCCAGTGAAAGCGACTACGAATACAAAGGAAATACTTCATCTCTTACATACGGATATATGCGGACCGATGCGGACTACGATACCTGGAGGAAAAAGGTACGTGCTATCCATAATTGATGACTATAGCGGATATACGTATATTTACCTATTGGCAAATAAATCGGAGGTATATA
>NW_017072516.1:0-257 GCF_001483705.2 Eufriesea mexicana | reverse complement strand
TATCCTACAATATTAACACGTTGTGTGCCACGTGTACTACAAATATAACGATATCATATCTTTTATCTCTAACAACAGCCGTCTGTGTAAAATCTTTAATATGCAATAGTAAAATATCGCGTTTATCCTTACATTTCATCAATATTATACCGCCTTCATTTCCTTTCTCCAACTATTCATCCCCCAATTTGAATGCTACTATGCGTTAATACATTTCATCGTTGACACTAAACGTACCGGTACTTTACACGTACCAT
>NW_017072515.1:0-257 GCF_001483705.2 Eufriesea mexicana | reverse complement strand
TTTCCAGTTTCGTTCTGGGGAGACCAGCAATAGTTGTCTCGGCTCGTTAAGTTGAGTTAAGATACGTTCGGCTCTGCGACCATTGGTTTAGTTAGGAGAAGATTGCTTTGACTTCAATCATATAGTCTGCTGTTAGGTGGATTTCTGCGCCCTACAGCGGTCTAATATTCTCAGCTTGGCTCTGGGAGGGCCAACGGTATTGGTCTTGGCACGTTAGACTAAGATACGATACGTGTGTTTATATTACGTTTGGATAG
>NW_017072514.1:0-257 GCF_001483705.2 Eufriesea mexicana | reverse complement strand
CTTCTTATTTATGCACGCACGGCAGCTCACGACGATATTAGTCGAAAATTTCAATAAAATTACGTTTTCCAGCCAGATTCTGTAGCATTGAAATGGCTATAGCTTGCCAGTAGAATCTTCCCTCCTTACATATGGAAGAAAGATAGGTCACCACAATGTTGGTCGAAAATGACAATAAAAATGAATTTTCCATTCAAATGCTATGGAATTGCAATGGCTATACCTGGCCAAAAGTATCTTTCCTCCTTATTTATGCA
>NW_017072513.1:0-257 GCF_001483705.2 Eufriesea mexicana | reverse complement strand
ATTTCAGTTTTAATCTACATTGAAAACGATGTTAATGCAATATCGATTACATAGATTTTTGATTAATATCGCGATTTGACAGATAAAAGAAGAATATTCAACAGAGAATAGCCCTCGTTTTAAAAAGCGCTTCATTCTTACCATATCAACCTATTTCTATTTCCATCATGTCCAGGTAATTAACCCTTCCTCTACAATATCGTGCGAGACACGTGGTAAGGGTATCGGGTCGAACAAGAGTACCACGGGCGAGAGCC
>NW_017072512.1:0-257 GCF_001483705.2 Eufriesea mexicana | reverse complement strand
GCACTCAAAACGCATCTTTACTCCTTATTTAAGCAGGGAAGGTAGCTCACCACGATACTAGTCAAAATGTCAATAGAATTGTATTATCCTTCTAGGTCCTACAGCTTTGCAATGCCTATAGCACGCCAACAGAATACTTCCTCCTTATTTATACAAGAAAGTTAGCTCACATCAATATTAGTCGAAAATGTCATTAAAATTGAACTTTCCATCCAGATTCTATAGCATTGCGGCGGCTATAGCACGCCAATAGAATC
>NW_017072511.1:0-257 GCF_001483705.2 Eufriesea mexicana | reverse complement strand
GTCGTGTCACGATATGCTGTGTTAGGTTTCGTTTGGGCAGGATAGGCTTGTTTACGTTTGGTGTGGATGGCTTTGGCTTTTGCGCTATACACTGCTATTCGGTTGATTTCTGTGCTGCACTGCTCTCTAATATTTTCAACTTGATCCTGGGGATGTCTGCAACAGGTGTCTCGGCTCGTTATGTTTAGTTAGCTTACGTTTGGTGAGGCTCGGCTATATCAGCTTAGATTAGGATATCTTTGACTTTTGTGCTATAC
>NW_017072510.1:0-257 GCF_001483705.2 Eufriesea mexicana | reverse complement strand
GATGCAGAATGGAATACCACTCAAGACACGAAGTCGTTTAGAGGATACACAGTAAGGCTCGATAGAAACCTTGTGGCATGGGGGAGTACCAAGCAAAAGTTGGCTGCATTGTCCACGTACGAGGGTGTATAATCGTTGAATTGAGTTAGAGAATTACTCAAAAATTTGGACATTATGACACCGAAGATCAAAGGGACGATACTAGCGAGCGACAGTAAAACTGCAATAAATTGGATGATGAAAGAATTAATAAGCAT
>NW_017072509.1:0-257 GCF_001483705.2 Eufriesea mexicana | reverse complement strand
GGTTAGGTTGGGTGAGGATAAGTTTGGTTAGGTTAGCTTCGTCTTTCGTGCTACACACTGTTATCCGGTAGATTCCTATGACCTGCAGTGCTCTAGTAAATTCTGCTTGGCTCAGAGGATGCCAGCAGCAGTGGTCGCTGCACGCTAGGTTTTGGTTGGCTACGTTTGCTTATGTTACGTTTAGTCCGGTTGGGATACGGTAGCCTTGTTTCCTGCGCTATTCACTGCTCTTCGGTGGATTTCTGCCACCTAGCTGG
>NW_017072508.1:0-257 GCF_001483705.2 Eufriesea mexicana | reverse complement strand
ATATCAAAAAAGTCAAACATATCCTGACCAAACCAAACCCAACCTAACCTATCCAAACGCAACATAACACAACCTAACGTGACGCGGCCACTATTGCTGACGCCCCCAGAGTCAAGCAGAATATGGTAGGGGGCAGTAGGGCGCTGAAATCCGCCGAAAGACAGTGTATAGAAAGAAAGACAGAGCTATCATCCACAAACCAACCGTAACATACACACACGTAACCTAACACTATCTAAGGGGCCGTGACTGCTACT
>NW_017072507.1:0-257 GCF_001483705.2 Eufriesea mexicana | reverse complement strand
ACATTATGACGGCTCTCATGGCGACTGAATGGCGCCTCTCGAGTGCAAAGGGTTAATTCGAGGAAATATTCCGTGAAAGGAGTCTTCATTTGGATGGCGTCACCCTGCATCGGGATCTATGTTTGTTTCGAGGAACCATCGAGTTTATTAATTTTCGAAGCAGGACTCAGTGACGCAATGGGTTGTCATAGGGCCTATAAGAACCTGGGTGAAGGGTTCCAGGGGACACTTTTTGACAACCCACCGTCTGCATCACG
>NW_017072506.1:0-257 GCF_001483705.2 Eufriesea mexicana | reverse complement strand
GTAGAGATTTCAAAGCGCGTATAACTGCTGGTCTTTGAATCCACGATCCTTTAAACCTCCAGCGATCGAAATCGCATAAAGGGTTGGAAAGCACATTTTATTATACATTTTATTCCGCATTCTCCTTTTTCTGTCCACAGGGAATCGACTACTGCGACTAGATATCACCTCGATGACGCCCCTCGATGCATATGCGTTTACCATCCTTCGCTCAACTGTGAATGAGTTAGAGCTGTACCATTTCCTCGGTGCAGTTT
>NW_017072505.1:0-257 GCF_001483705.2 Eufriesea mexicana | reverse complement strand
CACCATATTAGTCGAAAATGTCAATAAAATTGAATTTTCCAGCCAGATTCTGTAGCATTGCATGGCCTATAGCACGCCAATAGAATCTTTCCTTCGTACTTATGCGAGAAAGATAACTCACCACGATATCAGCCGAAAATGTAAATAAAACTGAATTTTCCATCCAGATTCTATAGAATTGCAGTGGCTATAGTTCGCCAATAGAATCTTTCTTCCATGTTTATACAGGAAAGCTATCTCACCAATATATTAGTCGA
>NW_017072504.1:0-257 GCF_001483705.2 Eufriesea mexicana | reverse complement strand
GGGAGAGTAATATAAATTACAAATATTTCACTTTTGAAGATAAGCGTTTAAATTAGCCAAAATGACCACCTCTTGATCGTGTGCATTCTGTATACTTATTGTACTCTAAGAGAATTTAACATTATATTTGTTCAAGATGAAGTAATTATTGGTTCAGAAACATTGCGTGTGATCGATTTAATAAATTGACACATATTTTTGTATTAACACTTGAATTAACGAAAAGGTCATATTTCTGTAGCTACTGAAAATATTAT
>NW_017072503.1:0-257 GCF_001483705.2 Eufriesea mexicana | reverse complement strand
CCCAACAGCGACGCCCTCTGACGACTCTTTGCTCTACTACTTTGAGGTTATGTTCTTAGATAATATAGGGGTATCCCTTCGCGTGGTCTCCGATGAAATAGCGCATGCAATAACGCGTGGCAATGACTGTGGATGAGTTTAAGCGAGTCTCGATGACTGGGAATAGTCCTGGCCAGCGACATAATCGCGAATGAACAAGATGGTGATCCCCGAGTCTCGAATCCGACGGCCGCGTCGCGATCTCGCTCGTGTCCAGC
>NW_017072502.1:0-257 GCF_001483705.2 Eufriesea mexicana | reverse complement strand
CGTTCGGTTACGCTAGGTTAGGTTACGTTTGGCTATGATGCCATCATCTTTAGTGTTATACACTGATATACGGAGACTTCTGCGCTCTACTGCTCTCTAATGTTATCTGCTTGGCTCCGCGGAAGCCATAGATAGTGGCCACGACACGTTAGGCAGGGATAGGTTGCGTGAGGTTATGTTACGTTTGGTTGGGCTAGGAGAGATTATCTTTGACTCTCTTGCTGTACACTGCTATTCGGTGAATTCCTGCCCTCTAC
>NW_017072501.1:0-257 GCF_001483705.2 Eufriesea mexicana | reverse complement strand
AAATCCACCCAATATAAGTGAAGAGCACAAAAGTCAAAGCTATCCTATCCTAACCAAGCAGAATCAAACCAAACCAGACCAAGCGCAACCTAACTGCACTTAATGTGATTGGACCACTATTGCTGGCATCCCCAGAGTGAAGCAGAACATGTTAGAGCACAGTAGAACGGAGAAATCCACCGAATGGCAGTGTGTGGCGTTAAAGTCAAAGCTACCCTAACGTTATATGTCAAATCGTCACATAACCGAACGCAGCA
>NW_017072500.1:0-257 GCF_001483705.2 Eufriesea mexicana | reverse complement strand
TAATAGTGAAAATAAGTGTGAGCGTGTGATTGCGAGAAATTAATTAGATTTATATTCAATATTCGTGTTTGATCATTTTTGCAATTAAATAAGGAATTGTCCTTATTGTTATTGATATTTCATCCAGCACTAACAACGTTTTTTGGGAAAATTTCGAGGTTCGAGCAGGTATTAACCCTTTGCACTCGAGAGGCGCACTTCAGTCGCCATATTAATTAATATATCAAATTTAAAATAATGTAACAGTGTGCGAGGTA
>NW_017072499.1:0-257 GCF_001483705.2 Eufriesea mexicana | reverse complement strand
TCCCCGAATATTGTAACATGCACTGCTAGTCGGTGGATTCCTGCGCTCTACATAGCTCTGCTACACTCTGCTCAACTCTGTGGCAGCGAGCAGTAGCGGACGCGGCACGCTAGGTTTAGGTAGGTTACATTTGGCTAATTTCGGTTAGGTTAAGTATAGCTATGACAGCCATTACTTTGCGCTGCACACTGTTACACGGCGTGTTCCTGTGATCTACTGTGCTCTACTACATTCGGCTCTGCTCCGGAGAGACCAGG
>NW_017072498.1:0-257 GCF_001483705.2 Eufriesea mexicana | reverse complement strand
CTCCTCATCATCCAAATTACTAAATTTCCACATTAAATTTCACCTCTTTCTCAAAAACAAAGAGAGATAGAAGGAATTCTGTGACAATCGTTCCCCAAATTACAAGAAATCAGTTTTAAACAACGGAAAACCCCATTTCTGTGAATTTGGTTTTATTAGTGTGAATGCGAGTGTGTGAGGTCGAGTGATGACAGGAATGTACTATGTACATTATGTACACTATGTACAATGTAATAGTGATCTCTGAAACACGTATT
>NW_017072497.1:0-257 GCF_001483705.2 Eufriesea mexicana | reverse complement strand
GATTATATTGGCAAGCTATAACCATTGCAATGCTATGGAATCTGGCTGGAAAATTCATTATTACTGACATTTTCGTCTGATAATGTGCTGAGATGCCTTTCTTGCATAAATAAGGAGGAAAGATCCTACCGGCGTCCTATAGCCATAGCAATGATATAGAATGTGCCTGGCAGATACAATTTTATTGTCATTTCCGACTAATATCGTGGTTAACTATCTTTCTTGCGTAAATAAGGCGGAAAGATTCTTTTGGCGTG
>NW_017072496.1:0-257 GCF_001483705.2 Eufriesea mexicana | reverse complement strand
TTCGGGTTAGGCTCTCCGAAGAGTCACCCACGCGGGGACCCTTCCCGAGAGGTGCCCACGGACTCGTCACCCCCGGTTTACAATGGGGAAAATCGGGGTTGAGCGAGGCTACCTCACAGGGCCTGGCCCCAACTTCCCCAGACTCGTCTGGCCGCCAGACCCTAACGGGACCTCTATATCTGTCGAAGTCAAAAAATATCCTACATATATTTCAAAGCAGTTAACTCCTGGGAATATCTCTCT
The DNA here is from genome assembly GCF_001483705.2 of Eufriesea mexicana. Classification (NCBI taxonomy): domain Eukaryota; kingdom Metazoa; phylum Arthropoda; class Insecta; order Hymenoptera; family Apidae; genus Eufriesea; species Eufriesea mexicana. The sequence continues at coordinate 14 of NW_017072496.1, read as the reverse complement.
AACTAAGATTTCCA
>NW_017072495.1:0-257 GCF_001483705.2 Eufriesea mexicana | reverse complement strand
TGCTCCACCTTAATCTGCTTGGCTTTGGGGAAGACTGCGTCAGTGTTCGCGGCACATTCTGTTTAGTTACGCTGCGTTCCATTAGGTTGGGCTAGGGCAGGCTGTGTCAGTGTATCTTCGAATTTTGTGCTATTTACTCCAATGCGGTTGATTCATGCCCACTACTGTGCCCTACTACATACTGCTTTTCTCTGTGGAGGCCAGCAATAGTGGCCTCGTCATGTTAGTTTGAGCTATGTTACGTTTGTGTATGCTGC
>NW_017072494.1:0-257 GCF_001483705.2 Eufriesea mexicana | reverse complement strand
TCAGATTCTATAGCATTGCAATGGCTATATCATGCCAATAGAATCTTTCCACCTTGTTTATGCTAGAAAATTATCTCATCACGATATTAGTCGAATATGTCTATGACATTGGACTTTCCAGCCAGATTCTATTACACAGCAATGGCCATAGCATGCCAATGGAATCCATCCTCCTTATTTATGAAACGAAATTGGCACACCACGATATTAGTCGAAAATGTCAATAAAATTGAATTTTTCAGTCAGGTTCTATAGCA
>NW_017072493.1:0-257 GCF_001483705.2 Eufriesea mexicana | reverse complement strand
TTTCCTGTTTGGCTCTGCGAGGGCAGCAGTAGCTGTCTCGGCACGTTAGGTTGTGTCAGGCTAAGTTTGGTTATGTTCTGTTGGTTGGGGTTAGGCTTGCGTAGTTTTGACTTTTCTGATATACACTGCGACGGTATGGTTTTCTGCGGCCTACTCTGCACTAGCGTGCTCCACTTGACTGTGTGGTCAGGCTGCGGTTAGGCTGGGTTAGGCTAAGTTTGTTAAGGATTGCTTTACGTTGTGTGCTGTGCATTGCT
>NW_017072492.1:0-257 GCF_001483705.2 Eufriesea mexicana | reverse complement strand
TATTTGTTAGTTGAATGTCCGTAACAATGCTTTGTTGTTAGCATCGACCGGAGCGGAGATCATACTTTCAGTCGGTCCGAGCGATCTCGACTGGCGGTCGTCCCCTTCGGCCGGTTGGAAGCGATACGACTGGGATCGTCCTCTTCGGTCGGTCCGAGGCGACACGACTGGAGTTCTTTCTTTAATAACTCGACAAATAACGTTATGACATATTCATATTTTTACACTTTTCTACATGGTTTCATTCATTCTAACTT
>NW_017072491.1:0-257 GCF_001483705.2 Eufriesea mexicana | reverse complement strand
GCGATCCCAGGGCCAAACAGAACACATAAGAGCATGTCAGTGCGCAGAAATACGCTGTGTTGCCGTTTATAGCACAGAAGTCAGTGCCAACCTATCCTACCCTAGCCAAACGTAACATCACCAAGCGCAACATAGCGCAACCTAGCGTGCAGCGACCAAGAATGCTAGCCTCCCCGGAGCCGAAGAGAACATGGTAGACTAGAGTGGACCGCAGAAATCCATAGAATCGCAGTGTACAGCAGAAGAGTCGAAGATAT
>NW_017072490.1:0-257 GCF_001483705.2 Eufriesea mexicana | reverse complement strand
CTACAGCCATTGCAATCCTATAGGATCTGGCTGGAGAATACATTTTTATTGACATCGACGACTTGTATCGTGGTGAGATAACTTTCATGCATAAATAAGGAGGAAAGGCTATATTGGCGGTCTATAGCCGTTGCAATGCTATCGAGTCTGGATTGAAAATACATTTTTCTTGACATTTTCGACTAATATCGTGCTGAGCAAACCCACTTGTGTAAATAAGGAGGAAAGATACTATAGGCATGCTATAGCCATTGCAA
>NW_017072489.1:0-257 GCF_001483705.2 Eufriesea mexicana | reverse complement strand
GTAGCACAAAAGTGAAAGATATCCCAACCTAACCAAGCATAAACTAACCTGACCAAACATCGAGCTCAACCTATCGTGGCGCAACCACTATTGCTGGCATACGCAGGGTCGAGCTGAGCATAGTAGAGCAGTATAGAAGGCAGAAATCCTCAGAATAGCAGTGTCTAGCACTAAAGTCAAAGCTATCCTGTCCTACATAACTAAACCTCACCATACAAAACGTAATAACGCACAGCATAACGTGCAGCGACTACTAT
>NW_017072488.1:0-257 GCF_001483705.2 Eufriesea mexicana | reverse complement strand
TAGGATGCGCCTCGCTATGTCACGTTAGCTCAGGTTTGGTTTGGTTACCTTCGACTTTTCTGCCATACATTGCGATGCTATGGATTTCTGCGCTCCTCTCTCCCCTAATATGCTTTGCTTGACCCAGAGGAGTCCAGCAATACTGGTAGCGGGACGTTAGGTTGTGATAGATTACGCTCGGTCGGGTAATGTTGAGTTGGTTTAGGTCAGAGTAGCTTAGACTCATGTGCTGAACACAGATATTCCATGGACATGTG
>NW_017072487.1:0-257 GCF_001483705.2 Eufriesea mexicana | reverse complement strand
ATCCTACATTTTATTATTATACATATATTAAATTTGTATATTTTTCTCATTTTTTCTACTAAACCAACAAGTCGAATTGTAATATGTTCTTATAAAAATGTTTTCGCTTTGATCAAATATGAAAAAAAATTCCCAGTTAATCGGTAGCCTCCTCAAATACAAATACGAGAGCAAAGGGTTAAAAGGCACTCAATTAACACGTTATATTATTATTAAGAAATATTTGTTTATAAAATTTTTATTTTACTATTGAGTAA
>NW_017072486.1:0-257 GCF_001483705.2 Eufriesea mexicana | reverse complement strand
GGTTAGGTTACGTATGCCCTGGTTAGGTTTGGATATCTTCTATCTTTCTGCCTTACACGGAGAATCCATGGATTTCTGCTCTCTACTCTCCACTATTATGCTCTGCTCGGCTCTGCGGAGGCCAGCTATGCTGATCGCGTCACGTCTGGTTGTCTGACGATACGTCCGCTGATGTTACGTTTGGTTAGGTTGAGAGAGGATAGCTTTGACTTTTGTGCTATAAACTGCTATGCCGTGGATTTCTGCGCTCTCATGTG
>NW_017072485.1:0-257 GCF_001483705.2 Eufriesea mexicana | reverse complement strand
GGCAGCTCACCACAATGTCAGACGAAAATGTCCATGAAATCGAGTTTTCCATCCCGATTCTGTGGCATTGCTATGGATATAGGCGACAATAGAATATTTCATGCTTATTTTTGCAAGAAAGTTAGTTCACCACGATATTAGACGAAAATGTCAATAAAAATGAATATTCCAGGTAGATTCTATTGCATTGCAGGGGCTATAGCACGCCAATAGCATATTTCACCCTTATTTAAGCAAGAAAGCTTGTTCACCACGAT
>NW_017072484.1:0-257 GCF_001483705.2 Eufriesea mexicana | reverse complement strand
TGGAATAGGATGTAAAACGTTTATTTTGTATGCTAGATGTGGAATTACATAGGTAACGTGGATTTCTAAATTTTATAGGAAAAGTTCAAATGTAGCAAATATGTTCGCAGAGTTTAATGTTTATAATAGGCTTTCTGGTTGATTGTAGGAATGATTGTAGGAAGTGAAGGAATTATGTCTTATTCATTCATATATATGCGACAGTATGAATACTAATATTTTCTTCTTTTTGTATCACTTAGTTTTTATTACTTTGA
>NW_017072483.1:0-257 GCF_001483705.2 Eufriesea mexicana | reverse complement strand
CGTTTTGTTATTTTTCGTTTGGCACGGTTAGGATTGCAAAACTGTGACTTTTGTCCTATACGCCGCATTTCGGAGGATTTCTACGTTGTACAATGCTCTGCTATACTCTACACGATTCTGTGGAGAACAGTAATAGTGGTGTCGGCACGTTAGCTTCGACTGGGATACGTTCGGCTAGGTTACGGTAGCATGAGTTAGGTTCGGATATATTTGACCTTTCTGCTACACACTGCCATTATATTGACTTCTGCACTCCA
>NW_017072482.1:0-257 GCF_001483705.2 Eufriesea mexicana | reverse complement strand
TCGCAATGACTATAGCAGCCCCATAGTATATTTCTTCCTTATTTATGCAAGAAAGCTGGCTCACCACGATTTTAGTCGAAAATGTCAGTAAAATTCAATTTTCCAGACAGATTCTATAGCATTACAATGAATATAGCACGCTTGTAGAATCTTTCCCCCTTATGTATGCAAGAAAGTTAGGTCGCTACGATATAATACGAAGAGGTCAATAAAATTGAATTTTCCAGCCAGATTCTATAGCATTGCAATGGCTATAG
>NW_017072481.1:0-257 GCF_001483705.2 Eufriesea mexicana | reverse complement strand
ATAGCAGTGTATACCACGAAAGTCAAAGCTATGCGAAAATAACACAAACTATCGTAACCCAACTGATCTTACCATAACTCAACCTGACGCGCCGCGGCCACCATTGCTGGTCGCCCCAGTGTCAAGCAGAGTACAGTATAGTAGGTAGCAGAAATCCAGCGAATAACAGTCTTTGCCAAAAAAAGCCAAAACTCTCCAGAGCTAACCGGAACAAGCGTAACCTAACCAAACGTAACCTAACACAACCTAACGTGCCG
>NW_017072480.1:0-257 GCF_001483705.2 Eufriesea mexicana | reverse complement strand
ATGGAACTGTACATGTGTGATACACATTACAGTGTCTGTACAGTACATGTATATATATATATAAAACAGAGGAAAATTAATACTTTATTTCCAATTTTCTGCAGTTACTATTGTGGTGGTGGTTACATAGATTTTTAAGTATATAAGTTTGGTATAAGTGTGAAGAATGTTTGTGTGGAAGAATATATGTATGTCTGTCGAGTATGACTAATGGTAAGAGTCGTGAAGAACAGTTAGTGCTTGGAGGACAGTAAACA
>NW_017072479.1:0-257 GCF_001483705.2 Eufriesea mexicana | reverse complement strand
CAGCCGGCTCAAAAGAAGTGGGGCCAGGAGGAGGCCATGATCACGGCCTAACTTTCGCGCCGTACATGGTGCTCCATGCCAACCTGAACCACTCGCGGGCATCGCAGGACATGCTCCTGCTGACGCTCGTTGAGCTGGGTGTCGGGCTGGCTGTTAACGCAGATACGTGCCGTATCCTCGATCAAGACGGTTGGTCGGGGATCGGGAGTGCTCCGTGGCGATCATCGTAAGGGGACTACTACGGACACCCGCACCAA
>NW_017072478.1:0-257 GCF_001483705.2 Eufriesea mexicana | reverse complement strand
TCAGGCAGTGCGCGCGGAGCCAAGAGTCTCTGCGCTCGTAGCCTCCAACGCCCTACGCGCGAGGAGTACGCGGAATGACAGCGGGATCTCTCCACGGCCTCCTTCTGTAACATAACCGCCTCGCAGGTGGAGGCCGCCGCACGATAGGCACCTAAGCCCTCCGTCATTTGCACAACGAAGACGGAGAGAGCGACGTCCCGACCAACCACGCGACAAAGTACCCGGCGCGCGCTAGCCCATGCCGGAAATCCCTCCAG
>NW_017072477.1:0-257 GCF_001483705.2 Eufriesea mexicana | reverse complement strand
GTCAGGTCAGGTCGGGCCAGGTCAGGTCAGGTCAGGTCAGGTCAGGTCAGGTCAGGTCAGGTCTGGTCTGGCCAGCCCAGGATATGCCAGGGAATGACGGGTCATTTCCGGTAAGGTCAGGTCAGGTCAGGCCAGGACAGGCCATGTCTGGTCTGGCCAGTCCAGGACATGCCAGGGAATGACGGGTCAGTTCCGGTCAGGTCAGGTCAGGCCAGGTCAGGTCGGGTCAGTTCCGGTCACGTCATGTCAGGTCTGGC
>NW_017072476.1:0-257 GCF_001483705.2 Eufriesea mexicana | reverse complement strand
ACAGGTCTTATATTTTGAGTAGAAATATTCTCTGGCAGGTAGATGGCTGTACATGCCATTGGTGGAAGGCGTTAGGCGACCTATTAACCAAGCTATAACAGATTATAGACTTTGAGTAGTCATATTCCCTGGCAAGTACATGGCTGTACTTGCCATTTGACTGAAGGCGTTAGGCGATCTAATCACCAAGCTATGACAGCTTTTAGATTTTGAATAGACTTATTCTCTGGCAAGTAGATGGCTGTACTTGCCATTGG
>NW_017072475.1:0-257 GCF_001483705.2 Eufriesea mexicana | reverse complement strand
TGCCTAGAACACTATTGCTGGCCTCTCCATCGCCAAGCAGCACATATTAGAGAAGAGTAGAGCGCAGAAGGCCATATAATGGCAGAGTGTAACAGAGAAGCCGAAGCTATCGTAACCCGTCCCTATCTAACCTAGCCTTACCAAACGTAACCTAACCGGAACTAACGTGCCGAGGCCACTATTGCTGGCCAACCCAGAGAAAGACACAGAATATAAGAGCACAGAAGAGCGCAGATACATGCAGAATATCAATGCAC
>NW_017072474.1:0-257 GCF_001483705.2 Eufriesea mexicana | reverse complement strand
ACGCTCTGCTTGGCTGTGTGGAGGCCAGCAATAGTGGGATCGGCACGTCAGGTTGGGACTGGTAACGATTGGTTCGGTTAGGTTAGGACAGGTTAGGTTGGGTAATCTCTTACTTTTCTGCTTAACACTTCAATGCGGAGGATATCTGTGGTCCACGGTGCTCTAGTATATTCTGTTTGGCTTTGGGGGTCCAACAATAGTAGTCTCGACACGTTAGGTTACATTATACTGCGTTTGGTTATATTACGTTTGGACGG
>NW_017072473.1:0-257 GCF_001483705.2 Eufriesea mexicana | reverse complement strand
GTGAAAATTATTCATGTTTTCTATTCAGAGTTCTCTATTTATTTACGTTGTACAAGTTTTCAAGAAATGGGTAGAATAAAACAAGTATAAATTGAAAAAATTAGTATCGCTGGACACTGATGACCACTGTGTGGATAGAAATGAATACCGATATCTTCCACGTTTTTTAACATAAAATGGTGAAAATTATTCATGTTTATTATTCAGAGTTCTCTATTTATTTACATTGTTCAAGTTTTTAAAGAATGGTTAGAATA
>NW_017072472.1:0-257 GCF_001483705.2 Eufriesea mexicana | reverse complement strand
AGAAACTGGAGAATCTTCTAAACCACCTGATTAATCTGAACTCAAAACGCAATTTTTCTTTCACATCTATATCACTGCACTTTCATAAACCGTTCTTGTCAACGAATAAGAAACTGGAACCACGATGACGAGGTCAAGAACCTTCGGAACACCTGGTCAATCTTAAATCAGTCTCAACGAGTTGCTACCTGGCGAACTAACTATCATAAGACTCTACCAGAGCTAAACTCTGTCAGCCTCTGTTCTGGACATTCGGA
>NW_017072471.1:0-257 GCF_001483705.2 Eufriesea mexicana | reverse complement strand
AGAAACTGGAGAATCTTCTAAACCACCTGATTAATCTGAACTCAAAACGCAATTTTTCTTTCATATCTATATCACTGCACTTTCATAAACCGTTCCTGTGAACGAATAAGAAACTGGAACCACGATGACAAGGTCAAGAACCTTCGGAACACCTGGTCAATCTTAAATCAGTCTCAACGAGTTGCTACCTGACCAACTAACTATCATAAGACTCTACCAGAGCTAAACTCTGTCAGCCTCTGTTCTGGACATTCGGA
>NW_017072470.1:0-257 GCF_001483705.2 Eufriesea mexicana | reverse complement strand
AACGTCCATTCATCCATCCATACATCCACCCATTCATCCATACATACAACCATCCATTCATCCGTCCATCCATAAATGCTTCCATCCATTCATACGTAAACCCATACATCCATCCATCCATACATCCACACATACATCAATACATACATCCATACATTCACCCTTAGATACATCCACACATACATCCATACATTCATCCACAAAAACAACCATACTTACATCCATGCATACATCCGTACATACATCCATACATACAT
>NW_017072469.1:0-257 GCF_001483705.2 Eufriesea mexicana | reverse complement strand
TGGCAGTGTATAGCACAAAAGTCAAAGAGACCCTAACCTAACCTGTCATAGCTTAGCCTAACAGAACATAGCTGGGCTCAACATAATATGCCGCGACCGCTGCTCCTGAAAAACCCTGAGCCAAGCAGATTGTAGTAGAGCACAGTGGACAACAGAAATCCACCGGATAACAGTGTAGAGCACGAAAGTCGAAGTTATCCTAACCAAACTTAGCCTAACCTAACCTGACCATCGTAACCTAACACTATCTGACGTGC
>NW_017072468.1:0-257 GCF_001483705.2 Eufriesea mexicana | reverse complement strand
TGGATCTGTATTTTGTCATTCTAGAATTATTACGGAATTTATGTCATCACTGAAGAAGTTAATACAACGGCTACAGTGCTATATTGGTGGCTGTAGTAAGTACCGCACTGTCAATTGGAGATATTCCAAATCATTGCTTTTGGAATTCATTTGCTTTGGAATTTACATCCTCAGTGAGCAAAGTTTGCCCAAGACTACAGGACGGTGACGATGGTTCTACTCAGAAGGTTGCTGGCGAATGTTAGTATCTCGAGAGG
>NW_017072467.1:0-257 GCF_001483705.2 Eufriesea mexicana | reverse complement strand
GTGCGATAGACGATTGAAAGTTAGTTTGTAAGTGCGACATATGTTTGAAGTACCTGGCCCACCGAGGCTGCGAGGAAAGAGGCATGATTGGGAAGGAAAGCCTGAGTGTGAAAAGAGGACAGAATGAATGGTTTAAATAAGGGTGCAAGGGCGCAGTCAGTCAGTGCGTAAGAAGTCCAAGTCAGTCTAACAGAACTAAGACAGTTCATTAGTGTAAGAATGTAGGATATCGTTAGACCTCGCCAGGTATAGAGGTC
>NW_017072466.1:0-257 GCF_001483705.2 Eufriesea mexicana | reverse complement strand
GAATGTGCCGAGACCAATACTGCTGCCCTCCCCATAGCCAGGCAGAATATAGCAGAGCAATGTTGGACGCTGAAATGTTCCGAATTGTACGTATAGCACTAAAGTCAAAGCTACAACAGTCATAACTATCCAAACCTAGCCTGATCGAACGCAACATAGCTCAAGCTACCTTGCCGCGACAACCGCTCCTGGTGTCGACAGACACAGGCAGAGGGGCAGCGCACAATACTGCGCTGAAGTCCATAGAATCACATTGT
>NW_017072465.1:0-257 GCF_001483705.2 Eufriesea mexicana | reverse complement strand
CTGGAAAATACAATTTTGTTGACATTTTCGACTAGTAACGTGGTGAGCTAACTTCCTTGCGTAAGGAAGCAGGAAAGATCCTCTGGGCGTGCTACAGCTATTGCAGTGCTGTAGAACCTGCCTAGAAAGTTCAATTTCATTGACATTTTCGAATAATATCGTGGTGAGTTATCTTCCTTGCATAGCTATGTAGGAACCATTCTATTGGCGTGCTATAGGCATTGCATGCTATAGAATTCTCCTGGAAAATAAAATTT
>NW_017072464.1:0-257 GCF_001483705.2 Eufriesea mexicana | reverse complement strand
TAGGTGGAGTTACGCTACGCTTGGCTTGGCTGGGACTGGTTTAGTTAGGGCAGCTTTGACTTTTCTGCTATACACTGCTTTTCGTTCGATACCTGCGCACTTCATTGCTCGACAATTACCTGCTTGCCTCTGTGCAGGCCAACAAGTGCGGTAGTAGCAGGTTTGGTTGAGACAGGTTACGCTTTTTTGGTTAGGTTAGGCTATGTTTGGCCCGGATGTCTTTGACCTTTGTGCTATGCACTGCTATTCGGTGCATT
>NW_017072463.1:0-257 GCF_001483705.2 Eufriesea mexicana | reverse complement strand
GCCTCCTCTGTGCCAAGTAGAAAATAGTAGAGCATAGTAGATCACAGAAACACATCGAACAGCAGTGTACGGCACGTAAGTCAAAGCTACCCTAACCGAACTTGACCTCTCCTTGCCAATCCAAACGTAGTGTACCTCAACATAGCGCGCCGAGACCACTATTGCTGGGCTCTGTACAGCCTAGCAGGGGATAATAGAGCACAGTAGAGCGCGGATACCCGTGGATAGCGATGTATACAACAGAAGCCTTAACTGCC
>NW_017072462.1:0-257 GCF_001483705.2 Eufriesea mexicana | reverse complement strand
AGCAATGGTGGCCGCGGGACGTTAGGTTAAGCTAGGTTAAGCTTGGTTTAGTTACGATTGGTTCGGTTTGGAGGGGATAGCTTTGACTTTGGTGCTATAGTTCGCTATTAGGTGGATTTCTGCCCATTACATTGCTTTAATATTTTCAGCTTGGCTTTGGGATGGCCATCAAAAGTGGTCTCGGCTCGTTTCGTCTTGTCATGATACGTCCGGTTATGTTGGGCTATGCAGTGTTTGGTCAGGACAGCTTTAACTTT
>NW_017072461.1:0-257 GCF_001483705.2 Eufriesea mexicana | reverse complement strand
CGAAAATGTCAGTAAAATTGAATTTTCCTGCCAGATACCAGAGCATTGCAATGGTTATAGCACAACAATAGATTCGTTCGACCTTATTTATGCAGGAAAGTTGGCTCTCCGCGATATTAGTCAAAAATGTCAATAAAATTGAACCTGCCAGGCACATTCTATATCATTGAAATGGCTATAGCACGCCAAAAGCCTCTTTCCTCCTTATTTATGCAAGAAAGTGAGCTCAATACGATACCAGTCGAAAATGTCTACAA
>NW_017072460.1:0-257 GCF_001483705.2 Eufriesea mexicana | reverse complement strand
CATACCCCAGTCCAACCTGACCGATCCTAACCTACCCAAACGAAGTGTAACTCAACATGGCGTAGCGAGGCCGATGTTGCTGGCCTACCCAAAGCCAGACAGAACGTGTTATAACATAGTAGAGACCATAAATCCACCGAATGGCAGTGTATAGCACAAAAGTCAAGCCTATCGTTTGCTAACCTGGCCAAGTTTATCGTAAGCGTACGTAACACAACACAAGTCAATGCGCCGAGACCACTATTGCTGGCCTCCCT
>NW_017072459.1:0-257 GCF_001483705.2 Eufriesea mexicana | reverse complement strand
CTGCCTTTCTCTGGGGTGCAAGCAATTGTGGTCGCGGCACATTAGGTTGAGTTATGTTACGCTGATCTATTTTACGATAGGTCTGGTTAGGAGAGGATAGCTTGGACTTTAGTGATATAGTCTGCTATTAGGTAGAGTTCTGCGCCATAGGGTGCTCTAATGCCTTCAGCTTGGCTTTGGGAGAGTCAGCAATAAAGGCCTCTGCACGTTACATTGTGTCAGGTTACGTTCGGTTAGTTTGGGTCATGCTAAATTTT
>NW_017072458.1:0-257 GCF_001483705.2 Eufriesea mexicana | reverse complement strand
ATTGCTCAATTTCTGGGATTAATATATTAACTTTTAGTATTGCATCGTAAAGACAGACCCTTCAAGAACTTTCACATATAACTTTCGATATAAATTTATCCCTAATTAATTAATTATTAATTATTATTCTACGGTGTGGTTGAATTTTTGCCGGACATAGTAATAGTTTCTCATTAATTACTATCCTCTACGCTATTAATTTATGAAACTTTATGCACTCGTTAGAAAGACAATGTTCTTGCGAATCTTCTCATATA
>NW_017072457.1:0-257 GCF_001483705.2 Eufriesea mexicana | reverse complement strand
GTGCTATAGCCATCGCAATGATATAGATTGTGGCTGGAAAATACAGTTTTGTTGACATTTTCGGCTAGTATCGTGGTGAGCTAACTTCCTTGCGTGATTAAGGAGGAAACATTCTGTTGGCGCGCTCTAGTCATTGCAAAGCTATAGAATCTGAATGGGGAATTCAATTTCATTGACATTATCCACTAATATCTTGTTGAGCTCTCTTCCTTGCATAAATAAGGAGGAATGATTCTATTGGCGTGCTATAGCCATTG
>NW_017072456.1:0-257 GCF_001483705.2 Eufriesea mexicana | reverse complement strand
GATTGAAGGCGTTAGGCGATCTATTCACCATGCTATAGCAGGTTATAGATTTTGAATCGACCTTTTCTATGGCAAGTAGACGGCTGTATTTGCCATTGGATTGAAGGCGGAGGGCGATCTATTTACCAAGCTGTAGCAGGTTATAGAATTTTAAGAGACCTATTCTCTGGCAAGTAGATGGCTGTACTTGCCACTGGATTGCAGGCGTAAGGCGATCTAATCACCAAGCTATGACAGCTTATATATTTTGAATAGAC
>NW_017072455.1:0-257 GCF_001483705.2 Eufriesea mexicana | reverse complement strand
TACGTTCTGCTTGGCGATGGGGAGGCCAGCATTATTGGTCTAGGCACGTTAGGTTGGACTAGGTTGCGTTTGCTTATGATACGTTTGGTTAGGTTGGGAAGGGATATCTTCGACTTTTGTGCTGTGCACGGCTACTCGGTGGATTTCTGCACTCTACTGTGCTTTAATATGCTCATGTGGGATCTGGGGAGGCTAGCAATTGTGGTCTCGGCAGGGGAGTTTAAGCTAGGTTACGTTTGGTCAGGATAGGATAGTTT
>NW_017072454.1:0-257 GCF_001483705.2 Eufriesea mexicana | reverse complement strand
TGGAAATTTCAATTTTATTGACATTTTCGTCTAATATCGTGGTGGGCAATCTTTCTTGCATAATTAAGCAGGAATAATTATATTGACGTGCTATAGTCATTGCAATGATGTAGAATGTGGTTGGAAAATTCAAATATATTGACATTTTCGAATAACATCGTGTTGAGCTAACTTTCTTGCATATATAAGGAGGTAACATTCATTTCACGTGCTATAGCGGTCGCTATGCTATAGAATCTTGCTGGAACGTTCAATTT
>NW_017072453.1:0-257 GCF_001483705.2 Eufriesea mexicana | reverse complement strand
CAAACTAACGTGACGCCACCACTCTTGCTGTACTTCCCAGAGCCAAGCAGGACAAATTAGAGGAGAGGTGGCCGCAGATATCCATAGAAACAAAGTGTGCAGAAGAAAAGTCATAGATACCCGAACATGACGCCAAGAATCGTAACCAAACCAAACGTGTCATAGCGCAAGCTGACGAGCCGAGACCGCTATTACTGGCCTCCACAAATCCAAGCAGAACATATTATAGAACAGTAGAGGGCACAAATCTCCTTAGA
>NW_017072452.1:0-257 GCF_001483705.2 Eufriesea mexicana | reverse complement strand
AATAAAAGTTCGATCCTTCGATCACGGCGAAGAATAACGCGGAACTGACTACCGGGTGTCAAGGAAGAACAAACGCTTGGTCCTCTACAGCTCCCGACTGTTTTATATCAAAATTGTTTCAGACGTCGGAACACTTTGTGGCACAGGATTTCGGATAATAAGATAAACTCATGGTGCATAGAAATTTTATTGCATCTTAAATGAAAAAATTGGTATAGAATTAATTTTTATAAAAATTAACTTACTTTTACAATTTT
>NW_017072451.1:0-257 GCF_001483705.2 Eufriesea mexicana | reverse complement strand
GGTTAGGAAGGCTCGGTTAGGATTTCATTGACTTCTGTACCATACGCTGCCATTCGGTGAATTTCTGCGCTATACATTACTCTACTCTACTCTGCTTGATCATGTGGAGGCCAGCAATGGCGTTCGCGGCACGTAAGTCCAAGTCAGTCTACGTTTCATTGGTTTAGGTTAAGTTAAGCTCGGTCCGGTTATTTATTACTTTCGTGCTATACGCTGCTTTTCGGAGCATTTCTGCGCTGTTCTGTGCTCTACTGTAT
>NW_017072450.1:0-257 GCF_001483705.2 Eufriesea mexicana | reverse complement strand
ATGTTACGTTTGGTATGGGTAGGGCTTGACAGAATTGACTTTTGTGCTATACACAGCTGTTCGATGGACCTCTGCGTTATACAGGTATACAATGTGCCCTGCTTGACTCCGAGGAGGCCAGCATTAGCGGTCTCTGTACGTATGGCGGGTTAGGCGAAGTTTGGATAGGCTATGCTGATTTGGGTTATTTTCGATTCGCTTTGACTTTCGTGGCATACACAGCTATTCGACGGCTCTCTGCTCTCTACTATGCTCTA
>NW_017072449.1:0-257 GCF_001483705.2 Eufriesea mexicana | reverse complement strand
TATCCGGTGGATACCCGCCCTGTACTGTTCTTTAACATGATCTGCTAGCGGCTGGGGATGCCAACAAATGTTTCGGCGCGTTTGGTTATTTAAGCTGCGTTTGGTTAGGTTCGGTCTAGTTTGGTCTGGATGGCTTTCACTTTTGTGGTATACACTGCTATCCGGTGTAATCCTGGCGCTCAACTGTGATGTCTTATTCTCCGCTTTGCTCTGGGGATGCCAGAATTAGTGGCCGCGGCTCGTAAGGTTGAGTTATG
>NW_017072448.1:0-257 GCF_001483705.2 Eufriesea mexicana | reverse complement strand
TTGCGCCATAACAAGGATTTCCAAGGACGAATTTGCGCATCGCCTTTTTACGAGCAGGCTTGGACCGGAATGCGTTTGGGGGTGTAAAAGAGGAGAGAGAAGAAGAGAGAAAGAGAGCAGGGGATTGTAGCGACCAACATTCTCACCCTCATCGCTAGGTGGACTCCGACTTCGAGGACTTTCTAGCAAGTCCTCGGAAAACCTCTCAATCCAATATATATAATTTCCCGTCCTTTCGATAGTATCCCAGTGCCTAA
>NW_017072447.1:0-257 GCF_001483705.2 Eufriesea mexicana | reverse complement strand
TGCTCATCGAAAGGACTGGTCTCGGATACTAGTACCGGCAAGCCGGCCCGACACCTCAGACGATTTTTTTTATCTTTATTTTTCTTCGCACCAAGGTGTTGTGGTGGAGGACGGCTATATTGCCTGGTGCCGAATTTCGATGTTAGGGCCCAGGTTACCCATTACAGTTGCCATGGACCGGGCGGTCACCCAACGCCCTCTCTACTAACTGGATGACAGATGTTGTTTGTCATCTTATTCCATCGCGTCCAGTTAGT
>NW_017072446.1:0-257 GCF_001483705.2 Eufriesea mexicana | reverse complement strand
GGATAGCAAAGACTTTTGTGCTATACACTTCGGCGCACTTCTGCTATTTACATTGCTCCACCACATTCCGCTCTACTCTCGGGAGGCCAGCAGTGTTGGCCGCGGCACGTTTGCTTGAGATTTAACACGTTATATTAGGCTGGATTCCGTTGCGTTAGATTCGGATTGCTTCGACTTTTATGGTACACACTGCAAGTCTGTAGGCTCCTGCGCTCTACTGCGCGCTACCACAGTCTGCTTAGGTCTGGGGACGCCAG
>NW_017072445.1:0-257 GCF_001483705.2 Eufriesea mexicana | reverse complement strand
ATAGCCATTGCAGTGGTTTAGAATCTGGCTGGTAAATTAAATTATATTGTCATTTTCCACTAAAATCGTGGGGATCTAACCGTCTTGCATAAATGGCGAGAGGGGAAAATCGGCGTTCACAGCGGTCTCTACTTGGTGCAGCCGCAAGCGTCTAGCTCTGGCGGCCGAGAAGACGGAAATGCTGTTGGTGAAAGGAAAGCTCGATGCCGAACGATCACCAACAATACGCATCAACGGGAAAAGCATCAGGATGCGCC
>NW_017072444.1:0-257 GCF_001483705.2 Eufriesea mexicana | reverse complement strand
GAATCGTACCAGCCATGTGTCCACTAAGGAAACCTCCGAGCTCGTCCAGGAACCTCTCGCACAATGAGAGGCCGCGGCTGGGGGAGGCGTAGTACCCCACCACGAATACGTCGTTCCAGCGGACCGCCACGAATACCTCACCGCTCTGAAGCAGCGTTGGTGTGGGTGTCCGGCGTAGTCCCTTGGCGATGATCGCCACGGAGCCGCCACGATCCCCGAACCAACCGTCTTGAACGAGGATACGTTACGGCTCTGTG
>NW_017072443.1:0-257 GCF_001483705.2 Eufriesea mexicana | reverse complement strand
ATGCTAATTCTATTTTTGCTACTCTAAAGGAAATATTATTCTTTTTAGACTGATTGATAACTAGTTATCAGAATAATTTGTCCTGTAAGAGTAAATAATAGAACATTCAAAGGTTCAAATTTCAATTATTAAAACATAAACAAGAAAATCATTGTTTATCATCCATGTAAGCACAACTTTCTACAGTATCTCAAAATATGTATAATATGTATAAAATATATATAAAATATATGCAAAAAATTATTTTCTGCAATTTT
>NW_017072442.1:0-257 GCF_001483705.2 Eufriesea mexicana | reverse complement strand
GGCTTCGCAGTGCTATAGAATCGTCCTAGAAAATTCAATTTCATTGTCATTTTCGACTAATATTGTGGTGAGCTATCTTCGTCGCATAAGTAAGGAGGAGAGATCCTTTTGGAGTACTATAGCAATTGAAATGCCGTTGAATCTTGCTGGAATGTTCAATTTTATTGACATTCTTTACTAATATCTTGGAGAGCTAACCTTCTTGCATAAATAAGGTGGAAATAATGTGGAATCTTTTGGCGTGCTATAGCCATTGC
>NW_017072441.1:0-257 GCF_001483705.2 Eufriesea mexicana | reverse complement strand
CTTGTCTCTGTGGACGCCAGGAATGGTGATCTCGGCTGGACAGCTTGAATTACGTTACGCTTGATTAGGTCTGGTAGGATGGTTCGGTTAGTTTAGCTTTGTCTTGTGTGCTGCACGCTGCTCTTCGGAAGACTTCAAAGTTATACACTGCTCCCCTGTAGTCTGCTTAGCTCTCGCGAGACCAGCAATAGCGTTCTTGGCACGTAGTTTGGGTTACGTTACATCTGCATATGATAAGCTTTGTTAGGTTTGGACAG
>NW_017072440.1:0-257 GCF_001483705.2 Eufriesea mexicana | reverse complement strand
AACTGTGTGGAGTACAAAAGTCAAAGCTACCCTAACCTAAGACGACGTAACCTAACACAGCCAGACGTAAGATAACTCAACCTAACGTGCAGCGACGAACCTGCTGGCCTCCCGAGAGTCGATCAGAGCATTGTAGGGCAATGTAGGGCGCAGAAATCCTCAGAATTACAGTGTACATCGCAAACGTCAAAGCTATCCTTACCAAACGTGGCCAAATCTAACCCAACCAAACGTAACCCAGCTAAGCCAAACGAGCA
>NW_017072439.1:0-257 GCF_001483705.2 Eufriesea mexicana | reverse complement strand
TTTGATTGAAGGCGTTAGGCGATCTATTCGCGAAGCTATAACAGCTTATAGATTTTGAATAGACCCATTCTCTGGCAAGCAGACGGCTGTACTTGCGATTTGTTTGAAGGCGTTAGGCGATCTATTCTGCATTCTACAACATGTAATGCATGTTGAATTCACCTATTCTCTGGAAATTAGATGGCTGTACTTGGCATTGGATTGAAGGCGTTAGGTGATCTATTCACAATGCTGTAACAGGCTATAAATTTTGAATA
>NW_017072438.1:0-257 GCF_001483705.2 Eufriesea mexicana | reverse complement strand
TTATGTTACGATTATTTAGGTTTGAAGCGGATAGCTAAGTCTTTAGTCTTATAGTCTGCTATTAGGTGGACTTCTGCACCCTACACAGCTCTAATATTCTCAGCTTGGCTCTGGAAAGCCCAGGAATAGTGTTATCGGCACGTTATGGTGGGTCAGGTTGCGTTCGGTCAGGTTGAGTTAGGTTAAGTTTGGTCACGATAGCTTTAACTTATGTGCTTTACGCTGACATTCGTTGGATTACAGCGCTCTACTGTGCT
>NW_017072437.1:0-257 GCF_001483705.2 Eufriesea mexicana | reverse complement strand
CCATCCATACATCCACCCATCCATACATCCACCCATCCATACATCCACCCATCCAAACATCCATCGAACCATACATCCATACATCCATACAAGCATACTTCCATACATTCATAAATCCATACATCCATACATACATACATCCATACATGCATACATCCATAATCCATACATCCATACATCCATCCATACATACATCCGTCCATTCATTCATCCAAACATTCATGCATCCATACATCCAAAAATCCATCCATCCACAC
>NW_017072436.1:0-257 GCF_001483705.2 Eufriesea mexicana | reverse complement strand
TCGCAGGCCACAGTTATCAAAGTTCGACGCTTAATTCTTTTTATCTCAAATTATTTTTAGTTTCTAATCCCTGGAGTTGATCGATTTGGCAAATGGAACACTCCATTAAGCTGTGGCGGCTAAAATTCCGCCACTACGCCCATGCAAATGGAGCAGGCACACTATTGTCAAGTGTGCACCGGGGATGACCCCGAAACATACCAGCAGTCACTGCAGGGCAGCAGGCATTGTCCCCGGGATGGCATTGGCTATCGTCA
>NW_017072435.1:0-257 GCF_001483705.2 Eufriesea mexicana | reverse complement strand
TATGGATCGAAAATTCAAATTTATTGACATTTTCGTCTTACATCGTAGTGAGCTAACTTTCTTCCATATACAAGGAGCAAAGATAAAATTCACTTGCTATAGCCGTCGGAATGCTATAGAATCTGGCTAGCAAGTTCATTTTTATTGACATTTCCGACTAATATTGTGGTGAGTTACCTTGCTTCCATAAATACGGAGCAAAGATGCTGCTGGCGTGCTATAGCCATTGCAGTGATACTGAATGTGGTTGGAAAATA
>NW_017072434.1:0-257 GCF_001483705.2 Eufriesea mexicana | reverse complement strand
TAGAGCACACTAGACTGCAGAAGTCCACAGAATAGCAGTGTATAGCACAGAAGCCAAAGCTTGACTATCCTTATATATCCAACCACAGCATAACCAAACGTAACATAACCCAACACAACGTATCGTGGCCACTATTGCTGCCCCCCCCCCAGCGACGTGCAGAACACATTAGAGGACGGTAGAGCGCCGAAATACATAGAATCCCAGCGTTTAGCACAAAAGTCGTAGCCACCCGAACCTATCTCTGGCTAACCTAG
>NW_017072433.1:0-257 GCF_001483705.2 Eufriesea mexicana | reverse complement strand
TGGAAGCTAGCTCACCATGGTGTTAGTCGAAAATGTCAACAAAATTGTATTTTCCAGACACAACCTATATCATTGCAATGACTACAGCACTCAGAAAGCATCCTTCCACCATACTTATGCGAGGAAGATATCTCACCACGATATTAGTCCAAAATGTCAACGAAATTGGACTTTCCAGCCATATTCCACTGAACTGCAATGGCTATAGCATGCCAAAAGGATCTTTCCTCCTTACCTATGCAAGGAAGTTAGCTCAC
>NW_017072432.1:0-257 GCF_001483705.2 Eufriesea mexicana | reverse complement strand
GCGATCTTCTGCATTTTCACCACAGACCTTCCAACAAACACACGCGATACCTCTTCTCCTGCTACGACAAAATGCACAACTCGCCTTCGCTACAATCTCCGTCCACGCTTGCCCAAACGATCGCTTCGGATTTAGGAGGAATCTGCTGACGATGACTCACGATTATCTTCCTGCTCCGGACACTGCGTTCATACCCGATATACAAGGGTATCTCCATTTTTTGACAAGACAACACTCTTCTATTCAGGTCCATTGTT
>NW_017072431.1:0-257 GCF_001483705.2 Eufriesea mexicana | reverse complement strand
ATTTAATTGAAACTTTTAGGTTTGTAGATTTCGTCATGCAGTTCAAGAATATATACCATTATATCCGCATCTACTCGATAGTTTTTGAGATATTTACGATTAAAGTTTTATCACTTCTGTAACGACAGATTCATTTCCCATGTTTTTTATATAATGTTGTGGCCTAACGGTGCAACCCGATCGAGAATGGATTACAACAAGGCACCGTCACAATTCCCCTATCTTGTTCAATATCTACATAAGCGACTTACTCCGCA
>NW_017072430.1:0-257 GCF_001483705.2 Eufriesea mexicana | reverse complement strand
GGTGGATTTCCGTGGTCTACTGCGCTCTATTACATTCTGCTTGTCACCGGGGTGGCCAGGAGCTGTGGTCGCGGCACGTTATGTTGAGTTATGTTACGTTTGGCTGGGTTAGGTTCTGCTAGCTACCACTTTTGCCCCATGCACCGCGATTCCATGGATTTCTGCGAACTACAGCCCTCTAATATGTCCTGCTCGTGTCTGGGGCTGTCATTAATAGTGGTCGCGGTACGTTAGGTGTAGTTGTGTTACGTTTGGTT
>NW_017072429.1:0-257 GCF_001483705.2 Eufriesea mexicana | reverse complement strand
GGATGGATGTATGGAATGACAGATGTATGTCTGCATGGATGTGCGGGTGGATGAATGGGTGGGAGGATGAACTGAAGAGTTGGTGAATTGATGGCTGGAAGAACGGATGCATGGATGGATGGTAGGTCGTATGTGTAGATGCATTTGTGAACATATGTATGGATGCATGAATGTATGGATGTATGGATGTATGTATGTGTGGATGGATGGGTCTATGTATTGATGTGTGTATGGATGTATGGTTGGTTGGTTGTACG
>NW_017072428.1:0-257 GCF_001483705.2 Eufriesea mexicana | reverse complement strand
GGGTTTGCTTGGGTCAGGTAATGACATCTTTGACTTTTGTACTGTAGACTGCCAACCGGTGGACTTCCGCGTTCTGCTATGCTCTAGTACATTCTGCTTGTATCTGGGGAGGCAAGCGACACTGGTTCCGGCACGTTAGGATAGGTTGGGTCACGTTCGGTTACGTAAGGTTTGCTTAGGTTAGGATAATATAGTCTTGACTTCAGTGCCTTACAATCCTGTTCGGCGGATTTCTGCTCTCTACTGTGCTCTGCTAT
>NW_017072427.1:0-257 GCF_001483705.2 Eufriesea mexicana | reverse complement strand
GGATGGGTGGATGTATGGATGGATGGATGTGGAGAAAGGTGGACGTATGGATGGACTTATGTATGGATGAATGGTTGTATGGATGGATGGATGTTTGGTTGGATTTATGTATGGATGGACAGATGTACGGATGTATCTATGTATGGAAGGATGGATGTACGGATGGGTGAATGTATGGTTGTATGGATGTATGGGTGTATGGATATGTAAGTGGATGAATGGTTGGGTGCATGGACGGAAGAATGAATGAATGGATG
>NW_017072426.1:0-257 GCF_001483705.2 Eufriesea mexicana | reverse complement strand
CACGATATTAGTCGAAGATGTCAACAAAATTGTATTTTCCAGCCACATTCTATACCATTGCGACGGCTGTAGCACGCCAAAAAGATCATTCCTCTTTACCTATGCAAGGAAGTTAGCTCACAACGATATTAGTCGAAAATGTCCATAAAATTGTATTTGCCATACAGACTCTATAGTGTTGCAATGGAAATAGGACGCCAATAGAATATTTCCTCCTTATTTATTCAAGAAAGTTAGCTCACCACGATATTGGAGGA
>NW_017072425.1:0-257 GCF_001483705.2 Eufriesea mexicana | reverse complement strand
TTTCGATATTAACTCGGTAAATAACGTTATGACATATACATATTTTTACACTTTTCTAAATGGTTGCATTCATTCTAACTTACTTCTGTGTCATTTTCATTTATTTCTCAATTTTCGAATATTTTCACTTATACACTAATATTCATTTAATATGAAAAATCTTATTTTCGCGTAAAAATAGCATTGCTAATCGCCAGTTAAATGTTGGTAATAATATTTTGTTGTTAGCATCGACCGGAGCGGAGATCGTCCTTTCA
>NW_017072424.1:0-257 GCF_001483705.2 Eufriesea mexicana | reverse complement strand
ATTGGATTGATTGCGTTAGGCGACCTAATCTCCAAGCTATGACAGCTTATATATTTTGAATAGGCTTATTCTCTGGCAAGTAGATGGCTCTACTTTCCATTTAATTGAAGGCGTTGTGCGATATATTCGCCAAGCTATGACAGACTATAGATTTTGAATTTACCTATTCTCCGGCAAGTAGATGGCTGTATTTACCATTGTTTGAAGGCGATGGGCGACCTATTCACCAAGCTATAACGGATTATATATTTTGAGTA
>NW_017072423.1:0-257 GCF_001483705.2 Eufriesea mexicana | reverse complement strand
TTTACGTTTGGTTACGTTATGACAGGATAACTTTGTCTTCTGTGCTATACGCTGCTTCTTGGTGGGTTTCTGGCTCTTCGTTAACCTACTATACTCTACATGTCTCAGGGGACGCCAGCAATGGCGGTCTTATCACGGCAGTGTGAAATAGGTAAGGTTTGGTTAGTTTAGTTTAGTCTAGGTTAGGTTAGGTTAGAATAGGTTAGTTTGGGTTTGGCTTGCATGGCTGTGACTTTCCTGGTATACACTGCTATTCG
>NW_017072422.1:0-257 GCF_001483705.2 Eufriesea mexicana | reverse complement strand
GCTAGGCGTTCTATTCATCAAGCTACAACAGATTATAGATTTTGAATAGACATATTGTCTGGCTTGTAGATAGCTGTACTTGCCATTGGAATGAAGGCGTTAGACGATCTATTCACTAAGATATTAAAGGCTATAGGTTCTGACTAGTGCTATTCTCTGGAAATTAGGTGGCTGTACTTGACATTGGATTGAAGGCGTTAGGTGATGTATTCACCGGGCTATAACAGATTATAGATATTCAATATACCTATTGTCTG
>NW_017072421.1:0-257 GCF_001483705.2 Eufriesea mexicana | reverse complement strand
GGTTATTCCCATTAAGCTGTTACTT
This sequence comes from Eufriesea mexicana, assembly GCF_001483705.2. NCBI lineage: Eukaryota > Metazoa > Arthropoda > Insecta > Hymenoptera > Apidae > Eufriesea > Eufriesea mexicana. The sequence goes on along the minus strand of NW_017072421.1, from coordinate 232 downwards.
ATTTTGGCATTGTTACTTTTTTGTTGCATTGTATGAAGCATATTTATAGCCTTTTTATTTACTTAAAATTCGATACAAAATATTCAAAAATGAATTATACAATGTAAGAAAAACAGTACTAAAATTATTACCTTTTACTATAATTATTGAATAGAGGCACTATATTTCTCAATGTTATTACACTTCATGCGATTAGTAAAATATAAAGATACATAAAAATTAGTGAAAAATA
>NW_017072420.1:0-257 GCF_001483705.2 Eufriesea mexicana | reverse complement strand
AACGAGGTAAGGTTCTACTGGTTTGCTATAGCCACAGCATTGCAATAGAATCTGACTAAAAAGCTCTATTTTCATAACAATTTCGACTACTATCATGGAGAGCAAGATATTCTACATAAATAAGGAGGAAAGATCCTATTGGTTTGCTTTAGCGATTGCGTTGCAATATAATCTGACTTAAAAGTCAAATTTTATTGACATTTTCGTCCAATATTGTGGCGAGCAAGCCTTTCTGCGTAAATAAGATGGAAAGATCC
>NW_017072419.1:0-257 GCF_001483705.2 Eufriesea mexicana | reverse complement strand
GGCGCGAGAGACGGAGCCACCCTTACCAAACATAACCTGACATAACATAATGGAACGAAGGCTGACACAACATAACGGGCAGCGACAATTGCAGTCTTCCACAGAGCCAAACAGAATGTACCATGGTAGAGCGTATCACAGAAATACACCGCACATCAATGTTCAGCACGAAAGTAGGTCTGCTTACCAAACGGAGCCAAACCAGACCTAACCATCCGTAACGTAACACAACATAGCGTGCCGCGGCCACTATTGCT
>NW_017072418.1:0-257 GCF_001483705.2 Eufriesea mexicana | reverse complement strand
GCCATTGGATTGAAGGCGTTAGGCGATATATTCACCAAGCTATAGCAGGCTATAGATTTTCAAAAGAACAATTCTCTGGCAAGTAGATGGCTGTTCTTGCCATTGGAATGAAGGCGTTAGACGAACTATTCATTAAGATATTACAGGATATAGGTTCTGACTAGACCTATTCTCTGGAAACTAGGTGGCTGTAGTTGCCATTGGATTGAAGGCGTTACGCGATCTATTCTCCAGGCTATAACATATTATAGACTTTC
>NW_017072417.1:0-257 GCF_001483705.2 Eufriesea mexicana | reverse complement strand
TTAATTTATAAAATTAAATATAATTTTTATATATAAAAATTTTCATAAATAAAAGTTTATATACTTTTAATTATTTAAAAAGCTATCACGATAGGCAATTTTGGTAGCTAAATTTAAATTCAGGGAATGAAAATGTGAGTATTGGTTTTATGAGAGTTTGAGTGTTGGTTTTATATGTGTGAATGGTATTAAGATAGAATAAATGAAAGTTATTTGGTATGATATAAATATAATATGTGCGAGTGGAATCTAGTGTG
>NW_017072416.1:0-257 GCF_001483705.2 Eufriesea mexicana | reverse complement strand
CCTTATTTATGCAAGAAAGGTAGCTCACCACGATATTAGTTGAAAATGTCAGTAAAATTGAACTTTCCGGACAGATTCCAGATCATTGCAATGTCTATATCACGCCAATAGAATCTAAACTCGTTATTTATGCAAAAAGATAGCTCACCACGAAATTATTCGAAAATGTCAATAAAATTGAATTTCCCAAGAGCATTCCATTGCATTGGAATGCCTATAGCACGCCATTAGAATCTATCCTACTTATCTTTGCAAGA
>NW_017072415.1:0-257 GCF_001483705.2 Eufriesea mexicana | reverse complement strand
ATTGCTGGCCTCCTCCGAGAAAAGCAGAGCATACTAGTGCACAGTAGAGCCTAGAAGGCGTCCGAAAAGCAGTCTACACCACGAAAGTCGAAGCAATGCGTACCTAACCAAAACTAACATAACCTCAAATAACGCAGCCTAACTCAACCTAACTGGCCTAGACCTCTATTCCTGGCCTCCCCAGTGTCGAGTAGGGTAGGGTAGAGTAATGTAGAGCACAGAAGCCCTCCGAATTTCGGTTTAAATCATAAGGGATA
>NW_017072414.1:0-257 GCF_001483705.2 Eufriesea mexicana | reverse complement strand
TACAGATATCTCATACAAACACTGTACGCTAGTTTACACAATGCCGATAATGTAGCGCGCGTGCATTTACAATACACCTTAAACACCTTTAGTGTCACCGTGATTCTGTTTGCTTCTGCAAGTGTTACTTCTGCAACTCCACCACTCGATGATACGTAAATCTAGTATACATACTCGAGTTGTTGGTTCTTCATCCTAAAGTTAGTAACCAAATTTTAAACGCACGAACTATAAAACTCTTCTTAACCCTTTGACTA
>NW_017072413.1:0-257 GCF_001483705.2 Eufriesea mexicana | reverse complement strand
CTTTACGCGAAAATAAGATTTTTCATACATAATGAAAATAAGCGAATAAGTCAAAAAATTCGAAAATTGAGAAACTAATGAAAATTACATTGTGATAAGTTAGAATGAATGTAACCATTAAGAAATGTGTAAAAATTAGTATATGTCATAACGTTATTTATCGAGTTAATATCGAAAGAACTCCAGTCGTGTCACTTCGAACCGACCGAAAGGGACGAACCCAGTCGTATCGCTTCCAACCGTTCGAAGGGAACGAA
>NW_017072412.1:0-257 GCF_001483705.2 Eufriesea mexicana | reverse complement strand
CTCTGGAATCTGGCTGGAAAATTCAATTTTACTGATATTTTCGACTAATATCGTAGTGAGCTAACTTTCTTACATAAGTAAGGAAGTAAGATACTTTTGGGGTGCTATATCCATTGCAATGCTGTCGAATCTGGCTGGCCAATATAATTTTATTGACATTTTCGACGAATAGCTTGGTGAGCTATCTTTCTTGTATAAATAAGGACGAAAGATACTATTGACGTGCTATAGCCATTAAAATGCTCTGGAATCTTGCT
>NW_017072411.1:0-257 GCF_001483705.2 Eufriesea mexicana | reverse complement strand
GGCTCCGTGGAGGCCAGCAATAGTGGCCACGGCACGTTACGTTGAGGTATGCGACGTTTGCTTCGGTTATGTTAGCATGGATTATGCTGATAGATTTTAGTTTTCTGCTATACACGGCGATTCTATGGACTTCTGTGCCTTATAGTCCTCTAGTTAGTTCTGCTCGACTCTGGGGAGTTCAGCAATACTGGTAAGAGTACGTTTGGTTGAGTTATATTACCTTCGGTTTTGTTAATATTGGACATATTCGGGCAGGA
>NW_017072410.1:0-257 GCF_001483705.2 Eufriesea mexicana | reverse complement strand
CCTTGTTTGCCTCCCCAGAGCCAAGCGGAACATAGCAGAGCAAACTAAAGCGCAGAAGTCCGCCGAACAACACTCTACACCACGAAAGTCAAAGCAATCCAAACCTAACCCAAACATACCCAACCAAACCAAACGCAGCCTAACTCAGGCTAACGTGCCGAGAGCAATACTGCTGTCCTCTCCGTAGCCAAGCGGCGTGTACTAGAACATAGTAGAGCGAAGAAATCCACCGGAAAGCAGAGTATGGCAGAAAAGTC
>NW_017072409.1:0-257 GCF_001483705.2 Eufriesea mexicana | reverse complement strand
TTAGTTATGAAAGAAAGTTAGCTCACCACGATATTATACGAAAATGTCAATAAAATTGAATTTACCAGCCAGATTCAATAGGATTGCAGTGACTGTAGTGCGCCAGCTGAACATTTCCTCCTTCTATATGCAGGAAAGATTGGTCACCACGATATTAGTCGAAAATGACAATAAAATTGTATTTTCCCGCCAGATTCTATAGCATTGCAATGGCTAAAGCACGCCAATAGTCTATTTCTTCCTTATTTATGCCAGAA
>NW_017072408.1:0-257 GCF_001483705.2 Eufriesea mexicana | reverse complement strand
AGGAAAGATTATATTGGCAAGCTATAGGCATAGCAATGCAGCAGAATCGGGCTGGAAAGGTCATTCTTATTGACATTCTCGATTAATATCCTGGTGACCTAGTATCCTGTCATAAGTATGGAGGGTAGATCCATTTGTCGTGCTATAGCCATTGCAATTTTGTAGAATCTGGCCAGAAAATTCAATTTTATTTTCATTTTCGAGAAATATCGTGGAGAGCTAACTTTCATGCATAAACAAGGAGGAAGGATTCTATA
>NW_017072407.1:0-257 GCF_001483705.2 Eufriesea mexicana | reverse complement strand
CGTTACGTTTGGTTAGGTTAAGTTCGGTTCGGATTGGTTAGGGTAGCTTTCACTTGCGTGATATACACTACTATTCGGTGGACTCCTGCGCTCTGCTGTGCTCTGGTATATTCTGCTTGGCTATGTGGATGCCAGCAGCAATGGTCTTGGCACGCTAGTCGGTGTTCGGTTGTGTTCGGCTACGTTAAGTTTGGCTATGTTAGGATATTATGGCTATGACTTTTCTGCTATACAGTGCTATTCGGTAGATCGTTGCG
>NW_017072406.1:0-257 GCF_001483705.2 Eufriesea mexicana | reverse complement strand
TGACTCTTCTGCTATACACTACTGTTCGGCCGATACCTGCGCACTGCAATGCTCCGCTAGCATATGCTTGCCTCCGGAGGGGGGAAGTAGCAATAGTCGTCGTGGCATGTTTGGTTGCGTTATGCTACGTTTGGTTATGTTTGATTTGGCTAAGTTTGGTCAGGATGGATTTGACTTTTATGCTATGCACTGCCATTCGGTGGATTTCTGCGCTCTACTGCGATCTAAATTTCCCTGCTTGACTATGTGGGGCCAGC
>NW_017072405.1:0-257 GCF_001483705.2 Eufriesea mexicana | reverse complement strand
GGCTGTGCTTGACATTGGTTGAAGACGCTAGGCGACATATTAACCAAGCTAGAATAGGTTATAAATTTTGAATAGACCTATTTTCTGGCAAGGATGTGGCTGTACTTGCCATTGGATTGAAGGCGTTTGCCGATCTAATCACCAAGCTATAACAGATTATAGATTTTGAATAGACCTATTGTCAGGCAGGAAGGTGGCAGTACTTGCCATTGGATTGAAGGTGTTTGGCGATCTATTCACCAAGGCATAACAGATTA
>NW_017072404.1:0-257 GCF_001483705.2 Eufriesea mexicana | reverse complement strand
AGCTCACCACGATATTAGTCGAAAATGTTAAGAGAATTGTATTTTCCAGCCACAATCTATATCTTTGCAAATGCCATCGCACTCAAAATGCATCTTTTCTCCTTACTTACGCAAGGAAGTTAGCTCATCACGATATTTGTCGAAAATGTCTGCAAAATTGTACTTCCCAGACACATTCTATATCGTTGCAAAGTCTATACCACTCCGAAAGCTTCTTTCCTCCTTACTTATGCAAGGAAGTTAGCTCACAGCGATAT
>NW_017072403.1:0-257 GCF_001483705.2 Eufriesea mexicana | reverse complement strand
ATCGATGGATGTATGGATGGGTGCTAGTATGGATGGATGGATGTATGATTCGTTGGATGTATGTTTGGGTGGATATATGGATGTATGGATGTATGGAAAAATGGATGTATGGATGTATGTATGTATGGATGTATGGTGGTGTGGATGGATGGATGTATGGAGGGATGTATGTGTGGATGGCAGGATATGTGGAAGGATGGATGTATTGATGTACAGGTATATGGATGCATGAATGTACGGTTGTATGTATGTATGTA
>NW_017072402.1:0-257 GCF_001483705.2 Eufriesea mexicana | reverse complement strand
AACTTTCTTGCATAAATAAGGAGGAATGATTCTATTGGCGTGCTATTGCCATTGCAACGCTACTGAATCTGGATGGAAAGTTCACTTTTATTGTCATTTTCGGCGAATAACGTGGTGAGTTAACTTCCATGCATAAATATGGAGGAAGGATCCTTTTGTCCTGTTATAGCCATTGCAATGCTGCAGAATCGGGATGGAATGTTTAATTTTATTGACATTTTCGACTAATATCGTGGTGGGCTAGCTTCCTTGCATAA
>NW_017072401.1:0-257 GCF_001483705.2 Eufriesea mexicana | reverse complement strand
GATAAGGAGAAGAGGGAAAATAAATTTTACTCTTCGTCCTAAGAATAGTAATACATCTTCGGGGAAAAAGCTGTGGCTCTGCTTAACAATTATGCATGTTTCCTAAAATCGTCCGTGGAGAACGAGTATTTATAACATTCGTATAAAGTCAAAGAAGTCGAAAAACCGCTTTAATTCTATTAAATTTTTCACATAATTAAATCTGACTAGTTAATATATATATATTTCTCGAAAGCTTGATGAACTTTCGATGATCG
>NW_017072400.1:0-257 GCF_001483705.2 Eufriesea mexicana | reverse complement strand
AGTGAAAGGTATCCTAGCATAACCTCACCTAGCTTAACAAGGCCAAACGTAACCAACCCCAACATAACGAGCCTAGCCCTATATTGCCGGACTCCCCAAAGCCAGGCAGGGCATATGAGGGAACAGTAGAGCGCAGAGGTCGATATAATGGCAGTGTATAGCACGAGAGACAAGGATATCTCAACCGAAATCAAACAAACCTAACCTAACTAAACGTAGCCTAACCCAAGCAAACGCTACGCGGCCACTATTTATGG
>NW_017072399.1:0-257 GCF_001483705.2 Eufriesea mexicana | reverse complement strand
GAAGCATTTAAAAAATTATTCCAGGTAACTTATAGCGATCCTCGTGTATGCCATAACTTTCTTTATACTTCTGAGAATATATAGTTGAAATTCTATAAATTTCCAACTTCGAAGAATTGCCTATAATTCGTGTTTTCATTGAGCCGCTCTCTCTCCGCGGATTATCGGACCCAATAAGTCCCGCGATTAATGCGGGCCCCGAACAAGCGATGAAAATATTTTCGCGCCATCGACGATTCTGTAATTAAGCGTGTACA
>NW_017072398.1:0-257 GCF_001483705.2 Eufriesea mexicana | reverse complement strand
AGCGCTAGTACACTCGGGCGCGTCGTTGACGACGCGCGGTTTCCGCCGAGAAAATCGCGCGCCCCTCTCGCGGGTACCGGTCCGCGGTGGGCGATCTCCGGAGGGAGATTCGTAGATTCAAATCTCGGCAATGGAACGAACTCCTCTCGACGCTCGAATGCGATCCGTGGGGACGCGACTATAAACTAGAATTTGGGAAGTTAAGGTCATGGGCGCCCCCCGTGACCGAGCGTATGGACCCCGAGCTCCTGCGGCGG
>NW_017072397.1:0-257 GCF_001483705.2 Eufriesea mexicana | reverse complement strand
AGACTGCAGTGCGGCTCATTTCTGCGCTGTTCTGTGGTCTGCTGAATTCTGATTTGATCTGTGCAGGCCAACAATCATTGTCTCGGCGCCATAGATTGGGTTACTCAACGTTTGTGTAGGTCAGGTTAGGCCTGGCTAGGCTAGTGTGTCCTCCACTTTTGTGCTTTGCACTGCAAGGCGGTTAACTTCTGCGCCTTACTGTCTTCTAGTGGGTTCTGCTTGCCTCTGTGTAGTCCAGCAATAGTGGTCTCAGCATG
>NW_017072396.1:0-257 GCF_001483705.2 Eufriesea mexicana | reverse complement strand
TTCTACTGGCGTGCTGTAGCCATTGCAATGTTATGGAGTCTGCCTCGAAAATTCAACTTTATTCACATTTTCGACTAATATCGTGGTCGTGTAACTTTCTTGCATAAATACGGAGGAACGATACTATTGGCCAGCTATGGCCATTGAAATTCCATAGTATCTGGATGGAAAAATCAGTTTAATGAAATTTTCGGCTAATATCGTGGTGAGCTCACATCCTTGCATAAATAACGAGGAAAGATTCAATTAGCACGCTA
>NW_017072395.1:0-257 GCF_001483705.2 Eufriesea mexicana | reverse complement strand
GTGTCGAGCAGAGTATAGTAGAGCAATGTAGAGCGCAGAAATCCACCGAGTAGCAGTGTATAGTGCAAAAGGCAAAGAAATCCTGACCAAACGTTTCTAACGTAACCTGACGATACGAAACACAACGCAACTTAACGTGCCGAGGCCACTACTGCTGGTCTCCTAAGAGCCAAGCAGAAAATACTGGAGCACGATAGAGCGGACGAATCCACCGCATAGTAGTCTATAGCACAGAAGCCAATCATACCCTGACATAA
>NW_017072394.1:0-257 GCF_001483705.2 Eufriesea mexicana | reverse complement strand
CATTTGCTTCTTTTGAAGTTCATAAATAATTACAGCTCGCATTTAATTCTCCTAACCTTTTTTTAATATTCTCTTAACTAATCACTTAATTTATGCAAAAACATAAAATTTTTCATAAATTGTTTTTATTGCGAACTATATAAATACAAAAATATAATAACGGTACTATAAGAAAGGTAGTTTTATATTTTCCATATAACGAACATGTAGTATATAATTATCATTATGGGTATTACAAAAATGACGCCTTGTACTTA
>NW_017072393.1:0-257 GCF_001483705.2 Eufriesea mexicana | reverse complement strand
GGTTTGGTTTGGCTAGCTTTGACCTTTCTGATGTACACTGTGATTCTACAGATTTCTGTACCCAACTCTCCAATAATGCGTTCTGCTTGGCACTTCGGAGGCCAGCAATAGTGGTCGCAACAGTTTGGGTAGCGTTATGTTACGCTTGGTTATGATACGATTGGGTAGGTTAGGAGAGGTAGTTAGACCTAAGCAATATTGACACTTATTAAGTGGATTACTGCGCCCCACAGCGCTCTAATGCTTTCAGCTTCGCT
>NW_017072392.1:0-257 GCF_001483705.2 Eufriesea mexicana | reverse complement strand
AATGGAAAAGCAGTCAGTGCTAGACAACTTTGCACAGGGCTTGAACGGCGATATGAATGCAAGTGCGAACCTAAATCTCCACAACTTTCTGACTGAAAACGACACAGAACATTTAACAAAATCCGTGACAAGGAAAATCTGGGACCGATTTTCCCAGTTAGGAACAATAACATCGGGACTACTGGGAATATTTTTAATAGTCAGGATCAAAGGAATTTTTGTGGGATGTAACAAAAATAATATATACCGGATATACA
>NW_017072391.1:0-257 GCF_001483705.2 Eufriesea mexicana | reverse complement strand
GCCACATAACGTGCCGTGACCACTATTGCAAGCCCCCCAGGGCCAAGCAGTAAATACTAGAGCACAGTAGTGCTCAAATATCCACCGCATTGCTGTGCAAAGCGCAAAAGTGTAAGGCGCCCTAACCCAGCCTGACCAAACCAACTCCACACAAAGTAGTGTATCGCAACGTAACGTGATGATGCGAATATTGCTGGACTCTTCAGAACCATGCAGCACACATCAGGGCACACTAGAAGACTGCAACCCACCGAAGG
>NW_017072390.1:0-257 GCF_001483705.2 Eufriesea mexicana | reverse complement strand
ACTGAGAGTTTAGGATTAACAGTTGAAATCTCAGAATTTAGAACTGAAAACAAAGAACTGAGGGCTCAGAACTCAAGATTCAAAACTCAGAACCCAGAACTCAGAACTGAGAGTTTAGGATTAAGAATTCTAATCTCAGAACTCGGAACTGAGAGTTTAGGATTAACAATTGAAATCTCAGAACTTAGAACTGAAAACAAAATACTGAAGACTCAAAACGCAGGTCTCGGGACTCAGAACTCAGGATTCAAAACTCA
>NW_017072389.1:0-257 GCF_001483705.2 Eufriesea mexicana | reverse complement strand
TGAATTTTCCAGGAAGTTTCTATAGCTTTGCAATTCCTACAGCACGCCAATAGAATCTTTCCCACCTATTTATGCAAGAAAGTTAACTCAACGCGATATTAGTGGAAAATGTTAATAAAATTTAACTTTCCAGCCAGATTCTATAGCATTGCGGCGGCTACAGTACGTGAATTGAATCTTTCCTCCTTATATACGCAGGAAAGCTATCTCACCACGATGTTAGTCGAAAATGTCAATAAATTTGAATTTTCCAAACA
>NW_017072388.1:0-257 GCF_001483705.2 Eufriesea mexicana | reverse complement strand
AATCCGCCTAAAACCAGTGTAAAGCACGGAAACCAGAGCCATCATTCCTAACCAAACCAAACGAAACGTAACCATACGCGACCTACATCAACATAACGTGCCGTGGCCACTATTATTCGCCTCCCCAAGGTGAAGCAGAAAAAGCTAGAGCAGAGTAGATCGCAGAAACCACCGAATAGCAGTGTACAACATAATAGCCAAAACAGTCCCATTCTAACTTATTCAAACGTAACGTAACCAAGCGTGACACAACACAG
>NW_017072387.1:0-257 GCF_001483705.2 Eufriesea mexicana | reverse complement strand
TGGATGTATGGAAGGATGGGTGTATGGATGGACGTATCCATGGACTGATGGCCGTATGGATGGTTGTACGTATGGTTGGATTGAGGTATGGATGGTCGGATTTACGGATCAATGGATGTACGGATGAATGGATGTATGGATGGATTATGGTATGCATGTATGTATGGATGGATGTATGGATGTATGAATGGATAGATGTATATATGTATGGATGTATGGATTGATGGATGTATGGATGGATGGAGGTGTGGATGGAT
>NW_017072386.1:0-257 GCF_001483705.2 Eufriesea mexicana | reverse complement strand
TTCTCCTTCTTTTTCTTCTCTCATGGGGGTGTGATGGTTGTTGGGGTTAATTTTGGAGTGTTTCATTTGGTAATTAGGGTGGTGACGAGTCAAGGGGTGTTTATTTCTCAGGATTGCGTTGCCGATCTTGCAGATTTTTATACTCTTCCACTTCCTTTTCTCTTGATTTCTTTTAGGCTAGGGATGTGGGGGTGGTTGAGATTCATTTTCGAGTGTTTGTAATTTGGTAATTAGGGTGGTGACGAGCCAAGTGCTGC
>NW_017072385.1:0-257 GCF_001483705.2 Eufriesea mexicana | reverse complement strand
AGGTCAAGTCAGGTCAGGTCAAGTCAGGTCAGCCCAGTTCATGTCAGGTCAGGTCAGATCAGGCCAGGTAAAGTCAGGTCAGGTCAGGTCAGGTCAGGTTAGGTCAGTTCAGGTCAGTTCACATCAGATCAGATCATGTCATATCAGGTCAAGTCAGGTCAGTTGAGGCCAGGCATGGAAGGATCTGGTCAGGGCAGGTCAGGTCATGTCAGGTCAGCTCAGGTCATGTCAGGTCAGGTCAGGACAGATGATGACAG
>NW_017072384.1:0-257 GCF_001483705.2 Eufriesea mexicana | reverse complement strand
TGCTATCCCCGCATTTCTGCTCTCCCCAGTGTACTGATATTTGCTGCTTGGCACTGGGAGACCGGCAATCGTGGTCTCGGCGCGTTACGTTGAGCTACACAACGTTTGTATAGGTTACGTTGGGTGAGGTTAGGTTAAGGTATCTTTCACTTTCGTGCTTTGCGCTGCAACGCTGTTCACTTCTGCGCTCTACAGTATTCTAGTATATTCTGCTTTGTTTTGGGGAGGCCAGGAATAGTTAGCAGGGCTTTATTTTG
>NW_017072383.1:0-257 GCF_001483705.2 Eufriesea mexicana | reverse complement strand
AAGTACAGCCATCTACTTGCCAGAGAATAGGTCTATTCAAAATCAATTACCTGTTATAGCTTGATGAAAAGATCGCCTGGCGCCTTCAATCCAGTAGCTAGTACAGCCATCTACATGCCACAGAATAAGTCTTTTCAAAATCTATTGTCTGTTACAGCTTGGTGAGTAGATCGCCTACAGCCACCTATCCAATTGCAAGTTCAGACATCTACTTGCCAGAAAATAGGTCCATTCAAAATCTATAATCTGTTATTGCT
>NW_017072382.1:0-257 GCF_001483705.2 Eufriesea mexicana | reverse complement strand
TGCAAGGAAAACAGTTTTCTATAGCAATCTTGTCAACCCTTTGACTGCCACGCCGAAATCACATGTTTCTCTCGGGAAACGAGAGTGCACCGCTAGATGCAAGATATATTCTAATATATTTTTGATGTTCTAATAAAAATTTTTAATTGTTCAATGGAGCACTCTTTATTTCAAAGTATCTTCTAATTAGGGGTTTATATTCAAAATGTACTAATTGTCAATTTTCATTCAATGTTGCTCAATGTAGTTTAAGTAGT
>NW_017072381.1:0-257 GCF_001483705.2 Eufriesea mexicana | reverse complement strand
GCAAGAAAGTTAGCTACCCACGATGATAGCCGAAAATGTCAATAAAATTGTATTTTCCAGCCATATTCTACAGGACTGCAATGGCTATAGCAGGCCAATAAAATCTTTCCACCTTATTTATGCACGAAAATTAGCTCCCCACGATATTAGTCGAAAATGTCAATAATATTGAGTTTTTCGGCCGGATTCTATAGCATTGCAATGGCTACAGCTCGCCAATAGGATCCTTCCTCCTTGCTTATGCAAGAAATTTAACT
>NW_017072380.1:0-257 GCF_001483705.2 Eufriesea mexicana | reverse complement strand
TGGATGGAAAATTCATTTTTATTGACATTTTCGACTAATGTCGTGGTGAGCTGACATCTGTGCGTAAATAAGTAGGAAAGATTCTATTGCCACGCCATAGCCGTTGCAGTGCTATAGAATATGGCGGCAAAGTTCAATTTTATTGACATTTTCGACTAATATCGTAGTGAGCTAACATTCTTCGATAAATAAGAAGGAAAGATTCTATTGGCGTGCTATAGCCATTGCAATGCTATAGATTCGTCCTCGAAAATTCA
>NW_017072379.1:0-257 GCF_001483705.2 Eufriesea mexicana | reverse complement strand
TCGTAACCTAACCAAACCTGGCGTGCCGAGAACACAATTGCTTGCCTCCACAGAGCCAACCAACAAATATTAGGGCGCAGTAGAGCGCAGGAGTTCAGCGTATAGCAGTCTGCAGGACAAAGGTCAAAGATATCCCTTCCCAACCTTGCCAAACGTAATGCAATCAAACGCAACCTGACCACTCCTAACGTTTTGTGACCTCTATTGCTGCCATCCTCAGAGTCAATCAGAACATACTAGAGGAGAGTAGAGCGCAG
>NW_017072378.1:0-257 GCF_001483705.2 Eufriesea mexicana | reverse complement strand
ATAGTAGAGCAATGTAGATCGCAGAAATCCACCGAATGGCCGTGTAAAGCACAACAGCCAAAGAAATCAGTACAGAACATTCCTAACCTAACCTAATGAAACGTAACGCAACACAACCTGACTGGCCGAGACCACTATTACTGGACACACAAGAGCCAAGCAGAGCATATTAGAGCACTTTAGAACGCAGCAGCTCACCGAATAGCTTCGTATGGCATAAGGGCCAATGTATCCTAGCCTAGCCCAGACGGACGTAG
>NW_017072377.1:0-257 GCF_001483705.2 Eufriesea mexicana | reverse complement strand
CCTAACCAAACGTAGAATAACTGTACCTAACGAGCCGAGGCCTCTATTGCCGGCCTACATAGAGCCAAGCGGTACATGTGAGAGCACAGTAGTGCGCCGAAATGCACCCAATTGCAGCGCATAACACAAAAGTCGGAGACATCCTAACCAAACGTAACCATACCTTGCCTGACCAAACGTAGCATAACTAAACATAACTTGCCTCGGCCACTATTCCTGGCGTCTCCGGACACAGGCAGAGCGTGGTAACGAGAAGC
>NW_017072376.1:0-257 GCF_001483705.2 Eufriesea mexicana | reverse complement strand
AGCACAAAAGTCACAGCCATCTCAACACATCCCAACATAGCCCAGCATATCCGAACGTAAGCTGGTTAAACCTAAAATGTCGCGAACACTGTTGCTGTCCTCCCCGGTGCAATTCAGAGCATATTATTGGACCGTATGTCGCAGAAATCCATAGAATGTAGGTGTACATCAGAAATGTCAAAGATATCCAAGTATAGCCCAAGCTAACTTAACCAAACCTAACGTAGCAAAACAAAATGTGACGTGCCGCGAGCGCT
>NW_017072375.1:0-257 GCF_001483705.2 Eufriesea mexicana | reverse complement strand
CAGAAAAGTCATAGCTGCAAGGACCAACATAACATAACGAAACGTAGCCTAACTCAACCTAACATCCCGAGACCGACGTTTCTGCCCTTCCCACAGCCAAGCAGGTCTTATTTGTGCACAGTATTGCCCAGAGATTCACAGAATAGCTGTGCACAGCACATAAGGTAAAGCTACCCTGTCCAAACGTATCCTAACCAGACCTAACCGAATGTAACCTGACTCGGCATGACCAGCCGAGGCCACTATCGTTGGACATC
>NW_017072374.1:0-257 GCF_001483705.2 Eufriesea mexicana | reverse complement strand
AAAGCTAACTCACCACGATATTACCCGAAAATGTCTATAAAATTGAATTTTCCAACAACATTCAATATCATTGCAATGTCTATATCACGCCAAAAGAATCTACCCTAATTATTTAGTCAAGAAAGGTATCTCACCACGATAATAGTCGAAGGTGTCAATAATATTGAACTTCCCAGCCAGATTCTACAGCATTTCATAGCCTATAGCACGCCAATAGAATCTTTCCTCCTTATTTATGCGAGAAAGTTAGCTCACCA
>NW_017072373.1:0-257 GCF_001483705.2 Eufriesea mexicana | reverse complement strand
TATTCTCTGGCAAGTAGATGGCTGTACTTGACATTGGATTGAAGGCGTCAGGCGATCTATTTAACAAGCTATTACAGGTTATAGACTTTGAATAGAACTATTCTGTGGCAAGTAGGTGGCAGTACTTGCCATTGATTGAAGGCGTTAGGCGATCTAATCTCCATTCTATAACAGGTTATTGATTTTGAATTGAGCTATTTTCTGGAAAGTAGATGGCTGTACTTGCCATTGGATTGAAGGCGTTAGGCGATCTATTC
>NW_017072372.1:0-257 GCF_001483705.2 Eufriesea mexicana | reverse complement strand
TGTGTGGATGAATGGATATAAGGATGGGTGTATGGATGGATGTATGCACGGATGTGTGTATAGTTGTATATATGGACGTATGGATGTATGGATGAATGTACTTGTGAATGTACGAATGTATGGATGTACGTATTTATGGATGTATGGATCTATATATGTCTGGATGTATGGATGGCTGGATGCATGAGTGGATGTGTGTATGGTTCTATGAATGTATGGATGGATGGATGTATGTATGGATGGATGTATGGATGTAT
>NW_017072371.1:0-257 GCF_001483705.2 Eufriesea mexicana | reverse complement strand
ACAATAAAATTGAATTTTCCAGGCCGATTCTATAGCATTGCAATGGCTATAGCACGCCAGTAGGATCTTCCCACCTTATTTATGAATAAAGATAGCTCACCACGATATGAGTCGAAAAAGTCAGTAAAATTGAATTTTCCAACGAGATCCTATAGCAATGCAATGGCTATAGCACGTCAATAGAATCTTTCCTGCTTATTTATACACGAAAGTTAGCTCACCACGATATTAGTCGAAAATGTCAATAAAATTGAATT
>NW_017072370.1:0-257 GCF_001483705.2 Eufriesea mexicana | reverse complement strand
GATGTGTATATGTATGGATGTGTGGATGGATGGATGTATCGGAGGATGTATGTATGGATGAATGTGTGGGTGTATGTATGGATGTATGTATTGATGTATGTATGGATGTAATGGTGGTTTGGTGGATTGGTGGATGGATGTATGGATGGATATACGCATGGATCGATGGATGAATGGATGGATGGGTGTATGGAAGGACGGATGTATGAATGGAAGGATGGATGGATGGATGGCTGTATGGATGGTTGGGTGTATGT
>NW_017072369.1:0-257 GCF_001483705.2 Eufriesea mexicana | reverse complement strand
TCGAAAATGTCAGTAAAATTGAATTTTCCAGCCAGATTCTGCAGCATTGCAACGGCTATAGCAAGCCAATAGAATCGTTCATGCTTATTTATGCAAGAAAGTTAGCTCACTACGATATTAATCGATAATGTCAATAACATTGAACTTCCCAACCTCATTCTATATCATTGCAATGTCTATAGCATGCCAATAGTATCCAAACTCCTTATTTATGTAAGAAAGATAGCTCACCACGATATTAGTACAAACTGTCAATG
>NW_017072368.1:0-257 GCF_001483705.2 Eufriesea mexicana | reverse complement strand
ATATAATGGAAACAAGTGTATAAGTGAAAAGGTTCGAAAATTGAGAAATTAATGGAAATGACATTGTGACAAGTTAGAATAAATGAAACCATGTAGAAAAGTGTAAAAATATGAATATGTCATAACGTTATTTACCGAGTTATTAACCAAAGAACTCCAGTCATGTCACTTCGAACCGACCGAAGGGGCCGATCCCAGTCGCATCGCTTCCAACCGGACGAAGGGGACGAACGCCAGTCGTGTCGCTTTGGACCGAC
>NW_017072367.1:0-257 GCF_001483705.2 Eufriesea mexicana | reverse complement strand
TGTCACGTTTCTTTCGGTTAAGATAGAGTAGGTTTGATTTTTACGTTGTACACGGCTGTTCGGTGGATCTCTGCGCTCTACATTGTTCTACTATACGCTGCTCGTCTCTGGGGAGGCCAGCAATATTGGTCGTGTCACGTTTGGTTGTGTCATGTTACATTTGGCTTATGTCAGGTTAGGTTAAGCTTGGTTAGGATGGCTTTGACTTTTGTGCTGTACATTGCCGTCCTATGGACTTCTGAGTTCTACGCTCCGCC
>NW_017072366.1:0-257 GCF_001483705.2 Eufriesea mexicana | reverse complement strand
CGCCCGCGACAGTGTCCGCCGAGGCCACCGAACCATGCCGCGCCCGCAGCCCGGCGGTGGTGCACGCTTGCTCCGGCGCTGCGGCAGGCGCATTCCGCCCGGCCGCCACGGGGAACGTACGCACGATCTCCTCGAACTTTGCGTCAATTCGGGGACTGAGTGCCGCGAGGGCATTCTCCAATTTGGCTAGGATATTTTCGGTTCGGATAGATTTGACGTCTGTGCTACACACTGCTATTCTATGGTCTCCTGCGCTC
>NW_017072365.1:0-257 GCF_001483705.2 Eufriesea mexicana | reverse complement strand
ATACTTTTGGCGTGCTATATCCACTGCAATGATATAGAATATCGCTGGAAAATACAATTTTGTGACGTTTTCGACTAATATCGTGGAGAGATGTCTTCCTTGCGTAAGTAAGGTGGAAAGATGCTTTTAGAGTGCTATAGCCATTGCAATGAGATGGATTGTGGCTGGAAAATACTATTTTGTGGACATTTTCAACTAATATCGTGGTGAGCTAACTTCCTTCCGTAAGTAAGGAGGAAAGATGCTTTTTGAGTGCT
>NW_017072364.1:0-257 GCF_001483705.2 Eufriesea mexicana | reverse complement strand
CAATTCTAAAATAATTAATGTATATTGCGGTTACGGCTAGAGACATTTACAATTGACAATGCGGTAGCTTCAGCATTCGCAAATACAGCACTGTAGCTGTTGGATTAATCTCTCCTGCAGTGACTTAAACTCCACGGTAACGCTGGAACAGTCAACGCATACATCAGTTACGGCTAGAGCTATTTCCAATACCCATTATGGTAGTCGGTACATCCACCAATAGTATATTTTAAACACTGGATTTTTCTGCACAATAC
>NW_017072363.1:0-257 GCF_001483705.2 Eufriesea mexicana | reverse complement strand
AGATTCTTCCTGGAAAATTCAATTTTATTGACAGTTTCGAATGATATCGTTGTGAGCTTACTTTATTGCATAAATAAGGAGGGTAGATTCTACCGGCGTGCCATGGCCATTTCATTGCTAGAGCATCAAGATGGAAAATTCAGTTTTATTGGCATTTCCGAATAATATTGTGGTGAGCTATCTTTCCTGCATAAATAAGGAGGAAAGATTCAATTCACGTGCTGTAGCCGTCGCAATGCTATAGAATCTGGCTGGAA
>NW_017072362.1:0-257 GCF_001483705.2 Eufriesea mexicana | reverse complement strand
CGCAAGGAAGTCAGCTCACCGCGATATTAGTCGAAAATGTCAACAAAATTGAACTTTCCAGCCGGATTCCATAGCATTGCAACTGCTATAGCACGCCAATAGAATCGTTCAACCTCATTTATGCGGAAAGTTATCTCACCACGATATCAGTCGAAAATGTCAATGAATGTGTATTTTCCAGCCACGAAATATAACATTGCAATTGCTATAGCACTCAGAAAGCATCTTTCCACCTTACTTACGCAAGGAAGTTAGCT
>NW_017072361.1:0-257 GCF_001483705.2 Eufriesea mexicana | reverse complement strand
AATAGATCGCCTAACGCCTTCAATCCAATGACAAGTACAGCCATCCACTTGCAGATGATTAACATATTCAAAATCCATAATCTGTTATAGCTTGGCGATTAGATCGCCTAACGCCGTCAATCCAATAGCTATTACAGCCATCTACATGCCAGAGAATAGGTCTATTCAAAATCTGTTGTCTGTTTTAGCTTGGAGAGTAGATCGTCTACCGCCATCAATCGAATGGCAAGTACAGACATCTACTTGCCAGAAAATAG
>NW_017072360.1:0-257 GCF_001483705.2 Eufriesea mexicana | reverse complement strand
TAATGTATGGACCTTTGTATGTATGGATGTACGAATGTATGGCCGTATTTGCGTTATGGATGCGCGGACGTATGTATGCATGGATGTATGGATGTAAGAATATATGTATGTACGGAGGCACAGATGTATGGATGTTTGAGTGACGAATTGATGGGTGAACGGACGGAAGATTGGATGTATGTATGGATGCTTGCATGGATGAATGTATGGATGTATGCATAGATGTATGCATGGATGTATGGATGCATGTATGCATG
>NW_017072359.1:0-257 GCF_001483705.2 Eufriesea mexicana | reverse complement strand
TTTGGATAAGTTAGGATAGGTTAGAGTTGACATGTGTGCTGTACACTGCTATTCAGTGGATTTATGAGCACTATATAGCTCTACTATACTCTGTTTGAATCATGGGAAACCTGCAATAGCCGTCGTGACGCGATAGGTTTTGTTAGGTATCGATTGTTCAGGTTAGGTTAGGTTACGTTTGGCTAGGATGGCTATGTCTTTTGTCTATACACTGATATTCTGGGACATTAGGCGCTCTAGAGTGCTCTAATATGTTC
>NW_017072358.1:0-257 GCF_001483705.2 Eufriesea mexicana | reverse complement strand
AGAGCGCAGAAATCCACCGAATTGCTGTGTAGAGCATAAAAGTCAAAGCCGTCCTGACCAAACTTAACCCACCCAACATAACCGAACGTAACATATCTCATCCAAACGTGCCGCGACCACTATTTCAGGCCTCCCGAGAGCCGAGCAGAATATGCTAGAGCACAGTTGAACGCAGAAATCCGCCGCATTGTTGTGTAAAGCGGAGAAGTAAAAGATACCCTACCATAACCGGACCAAAACTAACAAAACCAAACGCA
>NW_017072357.1:0-257 GCF_001483705.2 Eufriesea mexicana | reverse complement strand
GAAACTTAGGCCACCGCGGTGTTAGTCGAGAATGACAATAAAATTTAATTTTCCAGCCAGATTCTAGATAATTGCAATGGCTATGGCGCGCCAATATGATATTTCTTCCTTATTTACGCAAGAAAGTTAGCACATCAAGATATTAGTGGAAAAAGTGAATAAAATTGAATTTTCCTGCCGGGTTCTATACAATAGCAATGGCTATAGCACGCCAATAGGATATTTCTTCCTTATATATGCAAGAGAGTTAGGTGAAC
>NW_017072356.1:0-257 GCF_001483705.2 Eufriesea mexicana | reverse complement strand
AATGCCTATAGCACACCAACAAAATCTTTCCTCCTTATTTATGTAACAAAAGTAAGCTCACCGCGATATTATTCGAAGATGTCAATAAAATTGAATTTCCCATCCAGATTCTATAGCATTTCAATGGCAATAGCACGCCAATAGAATCTTTTCGCCTTATTTATGCAAGAACGGTAGCTCACCACGATATTAGCCGAAAATGTCACTAAAATTGTATTTTCCAGCCAGATTCCAGGCCATTGCAACGGCTATAGCAC
>NW_017072355.1:0-257 GCF_001483705.2 Eufriesea mexicana | reverse complement strand
TAACCCGATCTAACCTAACCTAAGCCGACCTAACGTAACCGGACCTAACCTAACCCATTTTATGCTAACCCGACATAACATAATCTAACCTATCCTAACCTAATCCCACAAAACCTAATGTAACCTGCCTAACCAAACATTACCGATCCGAACCTATCCGAGCCTATCCTAACGTAACCAAATCTAACTTTACATAACCTAATCGGACTTTACCTCACCAAACATAGCCTAACCTGTAATAACCTAACCTAACGCTT
>NW_017072354.1:0-257 GCF_001483705.2 Eufriesea mexicana | reverse complement strand
TAGTTGCACTACCATACTCTGCTAGTCAGACGGGAGGTAAGCGACAGTGGCCGCGGCACGTTATGTTGGGTTCGGCTACGTTAGGTTAGATTATGTTAGTTTGAGTTTGGTTTGGATATCTTTGACTTTTCTGCTGTACACTCCGAATCTATGGATTTCTGCGCCCTACTCTCCTCTAGTAAGTTCTGCTTTGCTCTGGGGATGACAGCAAACGAGGTCTCGGCTAGTTAGGTTCAGTTAATCTACGCTTGGTTATG
>NW_017072353.1:0-257 GCF_001483705.2 Eufriesea mexicana | reverse complement strand
CCTCAGGCCTATTGTCAGCCAAGTCTTAAGAGCCGTCGCCTAATTTCGTTAAATTAGGGATTTGCAGGATTCTCGTGTTTCGCGACACGTGAAGTCATAATAAAAGCGAAGGCTTTCAAACATGCAGAAGGCATGGAGAGGAAAATCCCGATACCGAATTGTTTGTCTCAAAAGACCTGACTGTTGGAAGACCATAACTGTGTCTTCCTTGTTCAGCGACGGAACAGGGGAGGCATTAGAAAACGTGAGTATGTTGG
>NW_017072352.1:0-257 GCF_001483705.2 Eufriesea mexicana | reverse complement strand
CCTCTCCTAGCCTGTCCAATCATAGCATAACCAAACGTAGCCTAACACAACCTACGGTGCCGCAACCACTACTGCTGTCTTCCACAGTGCCAAGCAGGACAAATTAGTGGAGGGTAGAACGCAGAAATCCACGGAATCTCTCTGTATATCAGAAGTGTCAAAGCTACATAATCCTAACCCAGACATACAGGACCTAGCCAAGCTTAGCCTAACACAACCAAACGTGCCGAAGCCGCTATTGCTGCCCCCCCCCCCCC
>NW_017072351.1:0-257 GCF_001483705.2 Eufriesea mexicana | reverse complement strand
CGGGCCGCCACCACTATTGCTGTCCTCCGCAGTCACAAGCAGAACGTATTAGAGGATAGTAGTGCTCAGAAATCCATAGCATCGCAGTGTGCAGCAGAAAAGTCAAAGATACACTAACCATACCAAAACGGACATAACCTAACCTAATGTAGAAAAACAGGGCGTAACGTGCCTCGACCACTATTGCTGGCCTACACAGGGTCTAGCAAATTAGGCTAGAACACAGTGGAGGGCAGGAGTCCAACGAATAACTGTGT
>NW_017072350.1:0-257 GCF_001483705.2 Eufriesea mexicana | reverse complement strand
GCCGTCTCGCGCGCATGGGCATGGACGTATCGGTTGAGATTTCCCGTCGTGCCCTGTGGGAAGTAAGGTTGCGCCGCGGCGGTTTCCTGGAAACTGGGTCGCACCGAAATGCGAAGGGCTGTCCATCGTGGGGGTTTTAGTGGGCAAAAATCCCTCATAACCCCGCCCCCTCCACTAAGAGTACCGGGTATCTCTGGAAGATTTCCCCACGTGAAAGAAAAAGGGAGGATAGCTACGACTTACGTGTCACACACAGC
>NW_017072349.1:0-257 GCF_001483705.2 Eufriesea mexicana | reverse complement strand
ATCCATACATACAAACGTCCATACATTAATACATCCATCCATCCATACATCCACCCATCCAAATATCCGCAGATCCATACATCCATAAATCCTTCCACTCGTGCGTCTATCATTCGACACAATCATCCACCCATACATCCATACATACTTACACCCATACAACCATACATTCATGTATCCAAACACCTGTACACCAATACATTCATCCGTCCATATATCCTGCCATTCACACATATATCCATCCAAACATCCATTCA
>NW_017072348.1:0-257 GCF_001483705.2 Eufriesea mexicana | reverse complement strand
GAGCTTTGACTGTCGCGCTGTGCACTGCAATTCGAAGGATTTCTGCACTCGACCCTGCTCTACTATATTCTGCTTGGCCATGGGGAGGCCAGCAACAGCTGCGGCACTTTGTGTTGAGTTAGGCTACGTTTGAGTACTTTACGTTATGTTACCTTTGACTAGGGTGGCTTCGACTTTCGTGCAGTATACTATTATCCAGCGGGTTCTTGTGATCTACTGTGCTCTACTGAATTCTGCTTGGCTCTGTGGAGAACGGC
>NW_017072347.1:0-257 GCF_001483705.2 Eufriesea mexicana | reverse complement strand
ATCCACGGAATAGCCGTTTAGATCACCGAAGTCAATGTTATCCCGTCCTAACCTAACCAATCGGAACACTGCCGAACGTAACCAAACTCAACCAAACATGCCGCCACCACCATAGCTGGCCTCCACAGAGCCAAGCAGAGCACATTCGAGAAGAGTAGGGCGCAGAATTCCACAGAATCTCATTGTATAGCAATGAAGTCAAAGATATCCAAACCAAACCTCAAACTAACGTAACCTAACCTAACGTAGCCAATCGC
>NW_017072346.1:0-257 GCF_001483705.2 Eufriesea mexicana | reverse complement strand
GAAAATGTCAGTAAAATTGAATTTTCCATGCAGATTCCAGATCATTGCAGTGGCTATAGCACGCCAAAAGAACCTTTCCTCCTTATTTATGCAAGAAAGTTAGCTCACCATAATATTAGTCAAAAAGGACAATAAAATTGAACCTACCAGGCAGAATCTGCGGCATTGCAATGGCCATAGCACGCAAAAAGTAACTTTCCTCCTTACCTATGCAAGGAAGATAGCTCACCACGTTATTATTCGAAAATGACAATAAA
>NW_017072345.1:0-257 GCF_001483705.2 Eufriesea mexicana | reverse complement strand
ACTTTCTTGAATAAATACGGAGTAAAGATTCAATTGGCGTGATATAGCCGTCGCAATGCTATGTAATCTGGCTGGGAATTTCAATTTTGATGACATTTTCGACTATTATCGTGGTGAGGTAACATTCGTGCATAAACAAGGAGGAGATGTTCTATTGGCGAGCTGTAGCCATTGCAATGTATTAGAATGTGACAGGAAAGTTCAATTTTATTGACATTTTCGACTAATACCGTGGTGAGCTAACTTTCTTGTATAAA
>NW_017072344.1:0-257 GCF_001483705.2 Eufriesea mexicana | reverse complement strand
TACAGCCATCCGTCCATACATACATCCATCATTACTTCCATCCTTCCATACGCCCATCCATCCATACGTCCACCCATCCATACATCCATTGATCCATACAGCCATACATGCATACATCCGCACATCCATACATACATCCATACATCCATACACCTGTACATCCATAAATCCATACATCCCCACATGCATGCATTCATTCATTCTTACATCCATACATTCATACATACAAACATCCATACATGTATAAATCCATACAT
>NW_017072343.1:0-257 GCF_001483705.2 Eufriesea mexicana | reverse complement strand
GAAAGTTCAATTTTAATGACATTTTCGACTAATATTGTGGTGAGTTAACTTCCTTGCATAAATTAGGAGGATAGATTCCATTAGCGAGCTATAGCCATTGCAGTCCAGTAGAATCTGGCTTTAAAATGCAATTTTATTGCCTTTTTTGACTAATATCGTGGTGAGCTAACCTTATTGCGTAAATAAGGAGGGTTGATGCTACTGGCGTGCTATATCCATTGCAATGCCTTAGAATGTGGCTGAAAAACTCAATTTTA
>NW_017072342.1:0-257 GCF_001483705.2 Eufriesea mexicana | reverse complement strand
GTATGTATGGGTGTATGTGCGGATGTATGTGTGGGTTTGCGGATGTATGTACGTATGGATGCAAGGATGGATGGATGCATCAACGGTTAGAAGTACGGATGGTAGGATTTATGGTCGTTTGGATGTGTGGACCTATGGATGCATGGGTGGATTGTTGTGTGAACGAATGCATGGATGGATGAATGGTGTATGGCTGGATGGATGTGTGGATGTATGGATGGATGGATGTATAGGTGGATGTGTGTATGTAAGAATGG
>NW_017072341.1:0-257 GCF_001483705.2 Eufriesea mexicana | reverse complement strand
GGCGTGCTATAGCAATTGCAATGCCGTAGAACCTGTCTAGAAAGTTCAGTTTTATTGACATTTTCGACTAATATCGTGGTGAGTTAACTCCCTTGCAGAACTAAGGAGCAACGATTCTATTGGCGTGCAGTAGGCATTGCAAGCTATAGAATCCTCCTGGAAAATACAATTTTGTTGACATTTTCGACTAACACCGTGGTGAGCAAACTTCCTTGCGAAAGTAAGGAGGAAAGATGCTTTTTGAGTGCTATAGCCAT
>NW_017072340.1:0-257 GCF_001483705.2 Eufriesea mexicana | reverse complement strand
TCCAGACCTAACCCTCCTAACATAGCCTAACCAAACGTAGCCCACCATAACGTAATGTACCGCGGCCGCTATTAGTGGCATTCCCAGTTATAAGCATACTACTGTAGAGCACAGTACAGCGCAGACATGTTCCGAATAGCTGTGTATAGCACGAAGATCGAAGCTACGCTAACCAAACTTAACCCAACCTAACATAACCAACCGTAACCTAACGCAACCTGACTTGCCACGGCCACTATTGCACGCCTCCCTAGAGT
>NW_017072339.1:0-257 GCF_001483705.2 Eufriesea mexicana | reverse complement strand
ACATTTGTGTTATACACCAATACTCGGTGGACATCTACGCCCTACATTGGTCTACAATACTCTATTCGGCTCTGGGGAGACCACCAATAGTCGTCTCTGCGCCATAGGTTCGGTTAATTTACGCCTTGTTATGTTATGTTTGGTTAGGTTATGCAAGGATAGCTCCGGCGTTAGTCCTGTACGCAACTATTCGATGGATTTCTGCGCTCTTCGTTGTTCTACTATTCCCTACTCGACCTTGGGGAGGCCAACAGTGG
>NW_017072338.1:0-257 GCF_001483705.2 Eufriesea mexicana | reverse complement strand
GGGTTTAGGAGAGCAATGTAGAACGGAGAAGTCGTCCGAATAGAAGCGTATAGCACAAAAGTCGAAGCTACCATATGCTAACCCAGCGAATCGTTACATGACGAACGTTATCTATTTCAACCTAACGTGCCGAGGACACCACTCCTGCCTCCCCCCCCCAGGGTCAAGCAGAAAATACTAGAGCGCAGTAGAACGGAGAGTTCCACAGAACAACAGTTCATATCACGAAAGTCAAATCTATCCAAATCCAACCCGAA
>NW_017072337.1:0-257 GCF_001483705.2 Eufriesea mexicana | reverse complement strand
GGTTTCTTGGGATTGGGTGCATTTTTAGAGCTATTTCGAGGGTGTGTTGGTACCTTTAGTTGAGGATTGATTGAAGAAGTCTTTGGGTCTCGATGACTCAAATCTCGAAATGTTTGGGGGGTTTGGGTTCTGTTCAATCTGTTCTTTGGTCGCGTATTGGGTCGTGTGAAGCTGTTTGAGGATACGAATCGGGGTTTTGGTTTCTTCGGATTGGGGTCATTTTTAGAGCTGTGTGGAGGGTGTGTTGGTACCTTTAA
>NW_017072336.1:0-257 GCF_001483705.2 Eufriesea mexicana | reverse complement strand
ATAGAACAGAGTAGCTGACTTGGTAAAGTTTTACCACTTATAAACATATGTGACAGACAATTACGAAAAATGTAAAATCACTACGACCAATTGGTCCAATTGTCCAAAATCACGACAAATGTGTTTAGACTGTTTTAACAAATACCACGTGACATACTGTAATGTAATATTTTATCCTAAATATCAATTAATAGAAAGTATAGTATAATGTGTATATTTTTCATATTTTTATGTTGTATATCCTATATTTATAATTC
>NW_017072335.1:0-257 GCF_001483705.2 Eufriesea mexicana | reverse complement strand
TGTCGCGGATCGTAGTTCTAGAAAGATCAGAACCCTTGAGAACGTTCCACGATACGTACCCCCTGCGAAGACAGGCGACGATCGGGCGCCCACGTATAAACTGAGAGTTTCCGATCGCCAGGGCACCTTCCAAAGATGAAAGCCAGGACAGTTTGAAATAGAGAATGTTAGCGTAAGGATAGTTGGAGCACAGTGTTGAGGCAGTGAGCAATAGAGTAGGTCAGTTGTGTAAGAAAACCGCTAAGAATCGGGCCCAA
>NW_017072334.1:0-257 GCF_001483705.2 Eufriesea mexicana | reverse complement strand
ATCCAACCATACATCCATCCATCCATACATACATTCATCCATACATCCCCACATCCATACATCTATACATCCATACATCCATCCACCAATCCATTCTTCCATCCATACGTACATCCATACATACGTCCATACATACAACCAACCATCCATGCAGAAACCCATACACTCATCCACACATACATCCATAGATACAGCCGTAAATGCGTCCATACATACATCCATGCATACATCCATACTTAAATCCACCCATCCACCCG
>NW_017072333.1:0-257 GCF_001483705.2 Eufriesea mexicana | reverse complement strand
TCTAGGATTTTCACATTTTTATAATATTTTATTTCGAATGTCCTACAATTTAACACCTTATTTTCAATATTTTTCAAATTCGATTCTTTATTTTCTGTATTTCATTTTTAACGTGTAATTTAATTCTGAAGTAAGGGTTATATTGAAAATTGGTGCATTGAAATTTTAATTTGACATTTATTTTATCTTAGAATTTGGCAGATAGAGATAACTCGATTTTTCTTGTATTTTCAAGGGTACCTTTTATTTTTCCATTT
>NW_017072332.1:0-257 GCF_001483705.2 Eufriesea mexicana | reverse complement strand
ATTACTTAATTTCTATTCTAAGGATCACAGAATCTTTTAATTTCGAATTACTTAATTTTTATTCTAAGGATCACAGGATCCTTTAACCTCAAATTACTTATTTTCTACCCTAAGAATCGCGGAAATCCTTAATTTCGAATTGCTTAATTTCCATCCTAAAGATCACAGAATCCTTTAACTTTAGATTCCTTAACTTCTATCCTAAAGATCACAGAATCCTTCAACTTTAGATTCCTTAATTTCTATCCTAAGGATCG
>NW_017072331.1:0-257 GCF_001483705.2 Eufriesea mexicana | reverse complement strand
AGTGTGCTCTATTATACCCTGCTCGAATCTGGTGAAGCCAGTAATAATGGTCATGCCACGACAGTTTGTGTTAGGTTACGATTGGTTATGTTACGTTTGTTCGTGTTAGGTTTGAATCGATGTGACTTTCATGGCAAGGACTGCTATTCGGTGGATTCCTGCACCCTACTCTACTCTACTCTACTCTGCTCGACACTGTGGAGGCCAGCAACAGTGTTCGCAGCACGTTAGGTTGAGCTAGGTTACGTTTGGGTATG
>NW_017072330.1:0-257 GCF_001483705.2 Eufriesea mexicana | reverse complement strand
CTATAGCATTGTAATGGCTATAGCACGGCAATAGTATCTTTTCTGCTTATTTGTACAAGAAAGGTAGCTCACCACGATATTAGCCGAAAGTGTCAATATAATTGAATTTAGCAGCCAGATTCTATAGCACTGCAATGGCTATATCGTACCAATAGAATATTTTCTCCCTTATTTATGCAACGATGTCAGCTCAACACGATATTAGTAGAAAATGTCTATAAAATTGAATTTTCCTTCCAGATACTCTAGAATTGCAA
>NW_017072329.1:0-257 GCF_001483705.2 Eufriesea mexicana | reverse complement strand
TTGCATAAGTAAGGAGGAAAGATGCTTTTTGAGTGCTATAGCCATAGCAATGATATAGAATAGGGCTGGAAAAGACAATTTTGTTAACATTTTCGACTAATATCGTGGGGAGCTACCTTCTTTGCTTGGGTAAGGAGGAAAGATGCTTTTTGAGTGCTATAGCCGTCGGAATGCTATAGAATCTGGCTGGAAACTTCAATTTTGTTGACATTTTCGACTAATATCGTGGTGAGCTAACTTCCATGCGTTAGTAATTA
>NW_017072328.1:0-257 GCF_001483705.2 Eufriesea mexicana | reverse complement strand
CCAACATACTCACGTTTTCTAATGCCTCCCCTGTTCCGTCGCTGAACAAGGAAGACACAGTTACGGTCTTCCAACAGTCAGGTCTTTAGGGACAAACAATTCGGTATCGGGATTTTCCTCTCCATGCCTTCTGCATGTTTGAAAGCCATCGCTTTTATTATGACTTCACGTGTCGCGGAACACGAGAATCCTGCAAATCCCTAATTTAACGAAATTAAGCGACGGCTCTTAAGACTTGGCTGACAATAGGCCTGAGG
>NW_017072327.1:0-257 GCF_001483705.2 Eufriesea mexicana | reverse complement strand
ATACTGGAGCACAGTGGAGCGCAGAAAGCCAACATATAGCAGTGTATAGCGCAAAAGTCAGATGTATCACCTCCTTACATAGGCAATCGTAGAATATCCAAACGTAACATAAGAAATCCTAACGTGCCGCGACCACTACCGCTGAGATCCCCAGGGCCAAGCAGATTATAGTAGATCACAATAGAGCGTAGAAGTTCACCGAATATCAGTGTACACCACGAAAGTTGAGTCAATCCGAACCTAACCGAAACAAACGT
>NW_017072326.1:0-257 GCF_001483705.2 Eufriesea mexicana | reverse complement strand
GAAACCCAAAAATCCTGGGTCAATTGTCAAGAAGAGACGTACCATGTCGAACGTGCTCCCTCGAGTATGTCTAAAATAAAGCCTTTAACCTCTGTTGTCTAATTTTTACCCAGCTTCTTCTGATTCAACACGTACTCACACGCGTTTTCTCAATTATGACGTAGCTGGATAAGTAGTCGGACACCTTTTCGTGAAATTGGTATAGATTATAGACTCGTAGAGCACGGTTAAGCTCCCACCCGATAGGGTATGCCAGA
>NW_017072325.1:0-257 GCF_001483705.2 Eufriesea mexicana | reverse complement strand
GTTTTCGGTTAAATTTTTATTTAATTTTTTCTAAATTTTTGGTGAACCGTCTGCCCTCGAGATATTAATGTTATTTTTATCATGAAAGATAGATTCACGTGTCTAACAAAATTTGACAAACTTTCATGTATATTGTATATTGCTAGATATAGTGTATAATGTTAGTTAAAAAAATATTTGAATAAGCATATGATGTAATTTTTTATTCTACTTTCTCCACATTCGCATACTCCTATTACCACAATAAATATTACACT
>NW_017072324.1:0-257 GCF_001483705.2 Eufriesea mexicana | reverse complement strand
GTCAGTGGTTCACGTACCCTAAACACTCAGATGCATTCCTGGAGACACTCTTCATTTGTAACTGATACATTCGCAAACATCCCGTTCACACGATCCTTGCGAACGGTCACTCATCCTTCCGCACGCACGT
This sequence comes from Eufriesea mexicana, assembly GCF_001483705.2. NCBI lineage: Eukaryota > Metazoa > Arthropoda > Insecta > Hymenoptera > Apidae > Eufriesea > Eufriesea mexicana. Next base: position 127 of record NW_017072324.1, on the reverse strand, counting down.
GTCATGTAGCGCAAGGAAGAAAATAATAAAGAAACTTGACTTGCTGAGCTGACGGCTCAATAACTTTTCTTTATTTTTATAATTCGCAGGATTACAATAATACGTTCTTATAAATATTCAGACTGAG
>NW_017072323.1:0-257 GCF_001483705.2 Eufriesea mexicana | reverse complement strand
GCCATTGGATTGAAGGCGTCAGGCGATCTAATCACCAAGCTATGACAGCTTATTTTTTTGCATGGACTTATTCTCTGGCAAGAAGATGGCAGTGCTTGCCATTGGATTGAAGGCGCTAGGCGATCTATTCTCCAAGCTATAACAGATTATATATTTTGAATATGCCTATTTTCTGGCAAGCAGAGGTCTGTATATGCCATTGGATTGATGGCGTTGGGCGACCTATTCACCAAGCTATAACAGATTATATATTTTGA
>NW_017072322.1:0-257 GCF_001483705.2 Eufriesea mexicana | reverse complement strand
GGCGATCTATTCATCAAGCTATAGCAGATTATAGATTATGAATAGACCTATTGTCTGGCAAGTTGATTGCTGTACTTGCCCCTGGATTGAATGCGTTAGACGATCTATTCACCATGCTACAGCAGGTTGGAGATTTTGGATAGACCTATGCTCTGGCAAGCAGGTGGCTGTACTCGCCATTGGATTCAGTGCGCTAGGCGATCTATTCACCAAGCTATAACAGACTATAGATTTTCAATAGACCTCTTCTCTGGCAA
>NW_017072321.1:0-257 GCF_001483705.2 Eufriesea mexicana | reverse complement strand
TTAATTACTCAATTCCTGCGATTAATTTATGAACTTTTATAATTGCATCGTGAAGGCAGATCCATCAAGAACTTTCTAATGTATTTTTCCATATATATTTGTCCCTAATTAATTTAATAATAATTATTATTCTACGCAGTGTTTGAATTGTTGTCGCAGACGCCATTGGTTTTTCATTAATTACTATCCGCTAAGCAATTTATTTATGAAACTTTATGCACTCGTTAGAAAGACAATGTTCTTGCGAATCTTCTCAT
>NW_017072320.1:0-257 GCF_001483705.2 Eufriesea mexicana | reverse complement strand
GTTGCTTTACTAGCATCTGCTTGTCCACGGAGAAGCCAACGATAGTGGTCGTGGCACATTTGTCCTAGCTAGGTTACATTTGGTAAAGTTTGGTGCGGGTGGCTTAGACTTTTCTGCTATACACTGCCATTCGGTGGATTTCTGCGCTCCGCAGTGCTATGGTATATACTGCTCAGCTATGGGTGTGCCAACAATATTGGTCTCGGCACGTTAGCACGAGATATGTCGCGATCGGTTTTGTTATGTATGGTTAGGTT
>NW_017072319.1:0-257 GCF_001483705.2 Eufriesea mexicana | reverse complement strand
CTACTTACCAGAGAATAGATCTATTCAAAATCTATAATCTGTTATAGCTTGGTGAATAGGTCGATTAACGCCTTCAATCCAATGGCATGTACAGTCATCTACATGCCAGAGGAGATATCTATTCAAAGTATATAACCAGTTACAGCTTGGTGAATAGATGGCCTAACGCCTTCAGCACAATGGCAAGTACGGCGATCTACTTGCCAGAGAATAGGTATATTCAAAATATATAGCCTGCTATAGCTTGGTGAATAGAT
>NW_017072318.1:0-257 GCF_001483705.2 Eufriesea mexicana | reverse complement strand
TTGCAATGCTATAGAATCAGACTGGAAAATTGAATTTTGTTGACATTTTCGACTACTATCGTGGTGACCTAATTTTGTTGCGTAAATAATTGGGAAAGATTCTATTGGCACGCTATCGCAATTGCAATGCTATAGATACTGACTGGAAAACACAATTTTATTGACATTTTATTCTAATACCGTGGTGATCTAATTTTGTTGCGTAAATAAGGTGGAAGGTTTCTATTCGCATGCGGTACCCATTGCAATGCTATAGA
>NW_017072317.1:0-257 GCF_001483705.2 Eufriesea mexicana | reverse complement strand
CCGTTGGCTTATTTAACGACCTCGTCGAAAATTCCAAGACGCTCCGTTACGTGGCGTTTTCGACCCAAGTTAAATATTATCTCGCGCCCCACGTATCGAACGACTCGAAAACTTTATACTCTTCGATACTCCGCATCGCTTCCGTCTTTTTTCCTATATCTTCCCTTTTTCGCATATTTTTTTTTTTCTCTTTATTTTCGCGCGACTTACTCTCATTACGCATGCGTACCGCGCCGTCAAGACGTTGCGAATTTACT
>NW_017072316.1:0-257 GCF_001483705.2 Eufriesea mexicana | reverse complement strand
ACGATGAGGTACACATATGGCAATATGCAGGTGCACGCGTCGCGGATTGGGGTTCTGGAAAGATTAGAACCATTGACAGTGTCCTGCAACACGTGCCCCCCAGTGAAGACAAAAGAAGATCGCGCACTCGGACATAAAAATATAAATTAAAAATAAAAAAGTGAGCTCCCGATCACTAGGCCAATCAGTCCTCCTAAATATCTATCGAAAACACTGCCTAAGCACGTTGCATCTTCTACTCATGGTACATCAATCGC
>NW_017072315.1:0-257 GCF_001483705.2 Eufriesea mexicana | reverse complement strand
TGTTCTGTGATGGTGGCAGTGCTCAGTGCCATTATGGCAATTGTCATTACCTCCAGCTGTGTCCGATCTGTCCTCTATCTTTCAAGAGTTGCTATGCATCTACATCAACATTAAAGAGGTAAATCCAACGGCTACAGTGTTTTGTTGATTGATGTACTAAGTACAGTACTATCAATTCTAAGTATCCCTAACCCTCGCGGTCCATATATGGATTATTCTAGAATTCCTGTTAAAGCTAAATTGTCAGCGAGGAAATC
>NW_017072314.1:0-257 GCF_001483705.2 Eufriesea mexicana | reverse complement strand
GTTACGTTAGCTGTGGTTAGGTTTGTGTTGCGTCCACTTTTCTGCTGTACACTACGATTCTACTGATTTCTGCGCTCTATTCTCCTGTATTATGCTCTGTCTGGCTCTGTGGAGACCAGCAATACAGGTCGCGCCATGTTAGGTAGAGTTAGATTAATATTGGTTAGGTTAGGTTAGGTTGGGTTGGGTCAGGTTAGCTTTGACATATGTGCTCAGCACTGATATTCTAAGGACTGTACTGTGCTTTATCACAATCT
>NW_017072313.1:0-257 GCF_001483705.2 Eufriesea mexicana | reverse complement strand
TGAATCATTGCGATGGATACAGCACTCAAAAAGCACCTTTGCTCCTTACTTAAGCCAGGAAGTTAGCTCACCACGGCATTAGTCGAAAATGTCAACAAAATGGTAATTTCCAGACACATTCTATACCATTGCAATGGCTATACCACTCAAAAGGCATCCTTCCTCATTACTTACGCAAGGAAGTTAGCTCACCTCGATATTAGTTGAAAATGACAACAAAATTGTATTTTCCAGCCACATTCTATATCATTGCAATG
>NW_017072312.1:0-257 GCF_001483705.2 Eufriesea mexicana | reverse complement strand
GCCATACGAAAAATAAATTAACCTAACATACCGAGACCACTATTACTGGAATCCAAAGAGCCTGGCAGAGTAAATTATAGCAGAGAAGATCGCTGAAAGCCACCAAAAGCAGCGATTAGCACAAACGGTAAAGGTACCCTTACCCTACCTGATCTAACCTGACCTAACCAGACATAACCATACGTAGACCAAGAAAACCCAACGAACCGATACCACTATCGCTGGCATCCACAGAGCCAAGCAGAGCGAATCAGAGC
>NW_017072311.1:0-257 GCF_001483705.2 Eufriesea mexicana | reverse complement strand
ATGGATGGACGGATGTTCGGATGTATGTATTTATGGATTCGTATAAGTATGGATGTATTGATGGATGGATGTAACGATGGATGGATGTACGAATGGATGGGTTTATGGATATATGGGTGGTGGATGTATGGATGTATGGTGAGTGGATGGATGGATGGATGGATGTATGGATGGATGGTTGGATGTATAGATTTATGTGTGGATGTAACGATGGATTGATGGATTGGTGGATGGATGTATGTATGGATGTATATATG
>NW_017072310.1:0-257 GCF_001483705.2 Eufriesea mexicana | reverse complement strand
GGGCCACACATATTTAATTACCAAGCACTCCAATTGAAGTTTCAGTTACTGATTGTTTAAATCTAATTTCTGGTGGGACATTCCCTACGATTTTAAAGTAGATAATGCAAGCAATTTCATTCAATTCGTGGGACCTGCAGAAATGTATTCCATATCCAAACTATGGGAACGCATTTCGAAACCATCTTTTGCGCGGCAATCATATCTTCATCTTCCATAGGCTTACCTTTTCCCACAAATGTTCAATACTTTAATAA
>NW_017072309.1:0-257 GCF_001483705.2 Eufriesea mexicana | reverse complement strand
GCGCAGGAATCCATAGAATCGCAGTGCACAGCAGGAAGGTCGAATACATCCATACCTAACCCATACTAACATAACGTAGCCAATCGTAGCCTAACGAAAGGTAGCGAGACCACAATTCCTGGCATCCGCATGGCCAAGTGGAGCATATTAGAGCGCAGTAGAGAGCAGGATTCCCCCGAGTAGCAGTGTAGAGCACAAAATTCATAGCCACCCTACCCTAACCTGACAAAACGTGACATAACGAAACGTAACGTGAC
>NW_017072308.1:0-257 GCF_001483705.2 Eufriesea mexicana | reverse complement strand
CTTCGCCTTTTGTGCTGTACCCTGTTTTTCGGGGAATATCTGCGCTCGACTGTGCTCTACTATATTCTGCTTGGCCGCGGAGTGTCCAGCAATAACGGTCGCGTCACGATATGTTGAGTTAGATTATGTTTGGCTATGTTCCGTTGGTTTGGGTTAGGCATGTGTTGCTTAGACTTTCCCGATATGCACTGCGTTTCTATCGATGTCTGCGTTCTACTATCCCCTGATATGTTCTGCTTGGCTCCGCGGATGCCAGC
>NW_017072307.1:0-257 GCF_001483705.2 Eufriesea mexicana | reverse complement strand
CTTCGTCTCTTGTGCTGTAGTCTGCAATTCGGTGGATTTCTGCGCCCCTCAGTGCTCTAATATATGCAGCATGGCTCTGCGAAGGTCAGCAGTAGTGGTCTCGGCACGTTATGTTGAGTTACGTTACGTCCAGTTAGGCTAGGTTAGGTTAAGTTTGGTTAGGATAGCTTTAACTTTTGTGCCGTAAACTGCGATTCTATGGATATCTGCGCCCTAGCGTGCTCTACTATATTCTGATCGGCTCTGGGGTGTCCAGC
>NW_017072306.1:0-257 GCF_001483705.2 Eufriesea mexicana | reverse complement strand
ATGCTATAGCCATTGCAATGCTATAGAATCTGACTGGAAGATTCAATTTTATTGGCATTTTCGGCTAATATCGTGGTGAGCTAATTTTATTGCAAAATAAGGAGGAAAGGTCCTATTGGCATGCTATAGCCATTGTAATGCTATGAAATCTGACTGGAAATATCAATTTTGTTGACATTTTCGACTAATATCGCGGTGAGCTAATTATATTGCATAAATATGGAGAAAAGATCCTATTGGCATGCTATAGCCAATGC
>NW_017072305.1:0-257 GCF_001483705.2 Eufriesea mexicana | reverse complement strand
AGAGAATAAGTCTATTTAAAATCTATAACCTGTTATAGCTTGGTGAATAGATCGCATACCGCCATCAATCCAATGACAAGTACAGCCATCTACTTGCCAGAGAATAGGACAATACGAAATCTATAACCTGTTATAGCTTGGAGAATATATCGCCTAACTCCTTCAATCCAATGGCAGGTACAGCCATCTACATGCCAGAGAATTGGCCTATTCAAAATCTATAATCTGTTATAGCTTGGAGAATTGCTCGCCAAACG
>NW_017072304.1:0-257 GCF_001483705.2 Eufriesea mexicana | reverse complement strand
GCGTTGGACTACTTTGATGATTGATAATATAAGTTCATCGGCCATTCTAGAATAATCAATGTAAACTTCGGTTATGGCTCGAGGTACTTACAACTGGCAATACGTTCATTAGTACATCCTTCATTAGGGCATTGTTGCAGTAATAGTGATCTGTCCACTTACAATTTAATTTCTATAGCATTTATAGAATAGCAACAGTTATATACATTACCGCACGATACATTATCAATTGACTTCCAAGGACTGAGTGCTGAAAT
>NW_017072303.1:0-257 GCF_001483705.2 Eufriesea mexicana | reverse complement strand
AAGGCTATAGCCATTACAATGCTATAGAATCTGCCTGGAAAGTACAATTTTATTGACAGTTTCTACTAATATCGTGGTGAGCTTACTTTCTTGCATAAATAAGGAGGAAAGATCCGATTGGAGTGCTAGACGCATTGCAATGCCCTAGAATCTCGGTGGAAGATTCAATTTTATTGATATTTTCGACTAATATAGTGATGAGCCAAATTTCTTGCATAAATAAGGAAGAAGGACTCAATTGGTGCGCTATAGACATT
>NW_017072302.1:0-257 GCF_001483705.2 Eufriesea mexicana | reverse complement strand
TGTAGCACTCAAAAAGCATCTTTCCTCCTTACTTACGCAAGGAAGTTAGCTCCGCACGATATTTTTCGAAAATGTCAACAAAATTGTATTTGCCAGCCACACTCTATATCACTGCAATGGCCATAGCACTCAAAAAGCATCTTTCCTCCTTTCTTATGCACGGAAGTTAGCTCACCACGATATTAGTCGAAAACGTCAATAAAATTGTACTTTCCAGTCACATTCTAAAGCATTGCAATGGCTACAACTCGCCAATA
>NW_017072301.1:0-257 GCF_001483705.2 Eufriesea mexicana | reverse complement strand
CGATAATAGTCAAAAATGTCAATAAAATTGATACTGCCAGGCACATTCGGTATCATTGCAATGCCTATAGCACGCCATTAGAATCTATCCTCCTTATTTTTGCGGGAAAGTTAACTCACCACGATATTAGCCGAAAAAGTTAATAAAATTGAATTTTCCAAACACATCCTGTATCATTGCAGTGTCTATAGCAGGCCAATAGAACCTACCCTGCTTATTTAGGCAAGAAGGATAGGTCACCACGATATTAGTCGAAA
>NW_017072300.1:0-257 GCF_001483705.2 Eufriesea mexicana | reverse complement strand
CTCCTTATTTATGCAAGAAGATTAGCTCACCACGATATCAGTCGAAAATGTAAATAAAATTGATTATTCCAGCCAGATTCTACAGCATTGCAATAGCTATTGTAGGCCAATAGAATTCGTCCTCCTTACGTACACTATGGAGTTAGCTCCACACGATATTAATCGGAAATAACAATGAAATTGAATTTTCCAGACAGATCCTGTAGCAATGCAATGGCTACAGCACGCCAAAAGTATCTTTCCTCCTTATTTATGCA
>NW_017072299.1:0-257 GCF_001483705.2 Eufriesea mexicana | reverse complement strand
GTATGGATGTGTGGATGTATGGACGAATGTATGGATGAATGCATTTGTGTATGTATGGAAGTACGTATTGATGTCTGTATGAATGCATGTATGGATGGATGTATGGGTGCATGGATGTATGGATGGATGGATGTATGGATCGATTGATTTATGCATGGTTGGATGTATGGGTGGAAGGATGCATGGAAGTATGTATGTATGGATGTGTGGATGTAGGAATGTATGTATGGATGGATGTTTGGATGGATAGATATATG
>NW_017072298.1:0-257 GCF_001483705.2 Eufriesea mexicana | reverse complement strand
TGAAATATTTTTGGATATTGAAGGGTGGATTGCACATATATTGACAAATTTTTCTTCAAATTTACAGCAGAAATTCTTTCTTTTATTTTGGAGAATAATGTAATTGGCAAGTAAGCTGCTCATGTGTGAAATATCGTTAATGAATAATTGGAGGTTGTGTGTTTAACTTATATCGTAGGTAGAGGAATAGAATGTCTGACTTAGGCTAAAGACTGTCAATTCAAGGAAACTTAGGTTCTCTAGTGACAGTGTGCCTT
>NW_017072297.1:0-257 GCF_001483705.2 Eufriesea mexicana | reverse complement strand
AGCGCAGGAATCAATGGAATAGCAGTGCATAGCACAGAAGTCAAAGTTACTCTATTCTAACCTTGCAAAACTTTACAAAACCAAACGTAACCGAACAGAACCTAACGCACCTGGACCACTATTGCCGGCCTCCCCATCGCCAAGCATCACATATTAGAGGAGAGAGGGAGCCGAAGTCAATAGTATGGCTGTGAATAGCAAGAAGGTGAAAGCTATCCAAACCTAATCCATGCCAGCGTATCATAGCCCAACGGAAC
>NW_017072296.1:0-257 GCF_001483705.2 Eufriesea mexicana | reverse complement strand
AATTATTATTAACCCCTTGTCCTACGATTTAAGATTCAACAGCGTGGTCCCAAAACGTAAACAGAACTGCCGAGCCTTCGAGCCATTACACGGCTCGGCAAATCTGCCTTAAGTTGTATCACTTGCACGTAACTTACGTGGGATGTCGTACCTATTAGAAAAATATAATTCGGGAAAAGTTAATTTAATAAATAACAAAAATCCAAGTGAAAAATTAAAAACAAATAAATGATTCAAACTAAATGATATATTAAATT
>NW_017072295.1:0-257 GCF_001483705.2 Eufriesea mexicana | reverse complement strand
ATGTTATCTCTTGATTTCCTGTTGTTTTCTACTCTACCTATTGTCGAGTTATTTACCATCACGGGAGTTACGGTGATTCCTACATTATTTGTAATCGATTTTATGTTATCTCTTGAGTTCTTTATGTTTTCTTCACTACCTATTGTCGAGTTACTTACCATCACTGGAGTTTCGGTGATTCCTACATAATTTGCAATCGATTTTATGTTATCTCTTGATTTCCTGTTTTTTTCTACTCTACCTATTGTCGAGTTACT
>NW_017072294.1:0-257 GCF_001483705.2 Eufriesea mexicana | reverse complement strand
TTGTCTCTGTGAACGCCAGGAGTAGTGCTCTCGGGGCGTTATGTTGAGTTTTATTACCTTAGGCTAGGCTAGGTTTGAATAGGCTTGGTTAGGAAATATTTGACTTTTGTGCTTTACCCTGCTATTCGGACGATTCCAGTGATTTACATTGCTCTGCCATACTCTGCTTAGCTCTCGTGAGGCCAGCAATAGCGGTCGCTGAACGTCGGTATTGGTTACGTTACGTCCGCCTATGTTACGTTGTGGTAGGTTTGGAG
>NW_017072293.1:0-257 GCF_001483705.2 Eufriesea mexicana | reverse complement strand
TAGCTCACCGCGATATTAGTCGGAAATGTCAATAAAATTGTATATTCCAGGAATATTCTATAGCTTTGCAATGCCTATAGGACGCCAATAGAATCTTTCCTCCTTATATATGCAAGAGAATAAACTCACCGCGATATTAGTCGTAAATGTCAGTGAAATTGAATTTTACAGCCAAATTCTACAGCATTGCAATGGATGTAGCACGCCAAAAGAATCTGTCCTCCTTACCTATGCAAGGAAGTTAGGACACCGCGATA
>NW_017072292.1:0-257 GCF_001483705.2 Eufriesea mexicana | reverse complement strand
ATTAGCCAAATTGGCAGAACCGACTGTGTCCTGTGGCACTTTCGGTTCACGCTGATTGTGCGCGTTCCAATCCCACAATAGGGGGCGCGTGTGTGTTTATGCCCAACGCTCGCGCGGGTTTGGATGGCTGGCTTAGGTTGGTTGCCTGAAACAGCCTATCTAAAGGTCATTCATGTCCTTACGAGGATATACAATATTTGTGGCGTCATGCTGCCAGCATTTCGACATTCACCTTGCAAACGGGCGCGAGAGCGAAG
>NW_017072291.1:0-257 GCF_001483705.2 Eufriesea mexicana | reverse complement strand
ATTCAATTTTATTGACATTTCCGACTAATATCGTGGTGAGGTAACTTTTTTGCATAAATACGGTTGACAGATTCTGTTGGCAAGCTATGGGCATTGCAATTATATAGTATCCGGATGGAAAACTCAGTTTTGTTGGCATCTTCGACTAATATCGTGGTGACCTGACATACCTGCATAAATAAGGAGGAAAGATTCTGCGGGCGAGCTATAGCCATTGAAATGCTGCAGAATCTGGCTGCTAAATTCAATTTTATTGA
>NW_017072290.1:0-257 GCF_001483705.2 Eufriesea mexicana | reverse complement strand
CAGATTCTATAGCATTTCAAAGGCTATAGCACGCCAGGAGAATCCTTCCTCCTTATATATGCAAGAAAGTTAGGTGTCCCCGATATTAGTCGAAAATCTCAATATAATTGTATTTTCCAGCGAGATTTTATAGCATTGCAATGGCTATAGCACGCCAGTAGGGTCTTCCCGCCTTATTTATTCAAGAAAGATATGTCACCACCATATTAGTCGAAAATGTTATTAAAATTGTATTTTCCAGCCAGATTCTATAGCAT
>NW_017072289.1:0-257 GCF_001483705.2 Eufriesea mexicana | reverse complement strand
TGTTTGTGTTATGTTAGGATCGTATTGGCTTCCGCGGTATACACAGTTATTCTGTGGACTTGTATGCTCTACTGTGCACTGCTATATTCTGCGTGACCCTGGGGCATCCAGAGATAGTGGTCAGATCCAGTTAGATTCAGCTAGGTTCCGTTTGCTTACGTTACGACTTGTTATGGTGGGAGGGGCTAGCATTAACTCTTGCGCAATACACTGCCGTTAGACTGATATCTGCACTATACTGTGCTCTAACGTGTTCA
>NW_017072288.1:0-257 GCF_001483705.2 Eufriesea mexicana | reverse complement strand
ACAAACGCAGTCTAACTCAATCTAACGTAACGCGACTACTATTCCTGGATTCCACAGGACCTGACAGGGCACATCAGAGGTGCGCAGGGCCCGGAAATCTTTAGAACCACAGTCTACGACAGAAAAATCGATGCTACTCAAGCCTTACTCGTGCAAACGTATACGAAACAAACGTAGCCAAGCTCAACATAACAGGCCGCCACCACTATTGCAGACCTCCCCACAGCCAAGCAGAACATAATACAGGAAAGAAGGGC
>NW_017072287.1:0-257 GCF_001483705.2 Eufriesea mexicana | reverse complement strand
ACGATCTGTTCACCAAGATATTACAGGTTATATGTTCTTACTAGACCTATTCTCTGGAAACTAAGTGGCTGTACTTGCCACTGGATTGAAGGCGTTGGGCGATGAATTGACCAAGCTATAACAGGTTATAGATCTTCAATTGGCCTATTCTCTGGAAGTAGATGGCTGTACTTGCCATTGGGCTGAAGGAGTGAGGCCATCTGTTCACCAAGATATAACAGGATATAGATTTTGAATAGGCCTATTCTCTGGCAAGT
>NW_017072286.1:0-257 GCF_001483705.2 Eufriesea mexicana | reverse complement strand
CTATATTCTGCTCGACTCTTGAGAGGCCAGCAATAGTGGTCGCGGAACGTCAGGTCGAGTTATTGTACGTTCGGCTACGTTAGGTTGCTTTGCGTTATTTTGGGATAGCTTTGACTTTCCTGCTATAAGAAGTTATTAGGTAGAATTCTGCGCTCTACTGTGCTGCTCTATGCCCTGCTCGAATTTCGGGAGCGCAGCGTTAGTGGTCGCGGCACGTTATTCTGAGCTATGTTACTTTTGGATATGTTACGGTTTGC
>NW_017072285.1:0-257 GCF_001483705.2 Eufriesea mexicana | reverse complement strand
GCGGTTATGTTGAACTAGGCTCCGTTTGGCTACGTTTGGGTTTGGATTGGATAGATATGACTTTCGTGGTACACATTGATTTTCAATGGATTTCTACGCTGTACTGAGCTCTACTATGTTCTGCTTTCCCGTCGGGAGACCAGCAATAGTGGTCGCGGCACGAAGTGTTGAGATAGCGTATGTTTGACTACGCAGAGGTCCACAGATGAACAGCGTATGGCACAAAAATCAAAGCTACCCTCTCCTAACCTAACCAA
>NW_017072284.1:0-256 GCF_001483705.2 Eufriesea mexicana | reverse complement strand
GCTTATTGAATACGTCGCCCAACGCCTTCTATCCATTGGCAAGTACAGACATCTACTTGCCAGAAAATAGGTCCATTCAAAATCTATTATCTGCTGTAGTTTGGTGAATAGATCGCCTAACGCCTTCTATCCATTGGCAAGTGCAGCCATCTACTTGCCAGAGAATAGGCCTATTCAAGATCTATAATCTGTGGTAGCTTGGAGAATAGGTCGCCTAACGCCTTCAATCCAATGGCAAGTACAGCCATCTACTTGC
>NW_017072283.1:0-257 GCF_001483705.2 Eufriesea mexicana | reverse complement strand
CAGTGGATTTCTGCGCTCTACAGTGCCCTACTATACTCAGCTCTAATCTTGGGATGCGAACAACAGTAGTCGCGGCACGTTAGGCTGTGTTAGGATTAGTTGGGTTAGTTTCGACTTGGTTAAATTTGGTTAGGGTACCTTTGACTTTCGTGATGTACAATTTGTCTGGTGGATTTCTTTAGTCTACTGTGATTTACTACATTCTGCTTGCCTCTAGGGAGGACAGGGGCAGTGGTCACAACGCGTTGCGTTGAGAT
>NW_017072282.1:0-257 GCF_001483705.2 Eufriesea mexicana | reverse complement strand
CAGGTCACATCAGGTCAGGTCAGGCCAGGCAAGGTCGGGGATGGTCAGGTCAGGTTAGGTCTGGTCAGGTCAGGTCAGTTCAAGACAGGTCAGGACCGTTCAGGTCAGGTCAGGTAAGGTCAGTTCTAGTCAGTTCAGGTCAGGTCAGGTCAGGTCATGTCAGGTAACGTCATGTCTGGTAAGGGTAGGCCAGATCAGGCCAGGACAGGTCGGGTCAGGACAGGTCAGGTCAGTCCGGTCAGGTCAGGTCAGGTTAG
>NW_017072281.1:0-256 GCF_001483705.2 Eufriesea mexicana | reverse complement strand
GCTCACCACGATATTAGTCGAAAATGTCAATGAAATTGAATTCTCCATCCAGATACTATAGAAATGCAATGGCAGTAGCACGCCAATAACAACTGCGCTCCTTGTTTATGCAAAAAGATAGCTCACCACGCTATTAGTCGAAACTGTCAATAAAATTGTACTTTCCAGGCAGATTCTATTGCATTGTAATGGATGTAGCGCGCCATTTGAATCCTTCTTCCTTATTTATGCAAGAAAGCTATCTCACCACGATATT
>NW_017072280.1:0-257 GCF_001483705.2 Eufriesea mexicana | reverse complement strand
TATATTGTATAATATAATTAATTAATTTTGCATTTGTCTTTATATCATACAAATTTCTATCCTGATTTAATATCTTTTTAAACGTACTTCAATGCAATCAAATTAATTTAACATTCTAATTTTCATCTTTAATATCGAAATATTTTTCTGAAAGGATATATTAATGAGAGAATGAAGCAGATAAATGGCCTTACCGTTTTGAAATTTAAAAAATTCTATAACATTTGAGGTACTTACTGGGATCGAATAAGATTTAT
>NW_017072279.1:0-257 GCF_001483705.2 Eufriesea mexicana | reverse complement strand
TGACCTGACCTGACCTGAACGGAACTGACCCGTCATGACCTGACCCGACATGACCTGAACTGATATGGCCGGACATGACATGACATGACCTGGCCTGACCTAACCAGACCTGACCAAATCTGACCTAACCTAACCTGACCAAACCTAACCTAACCCTACTTTGTAAAACCTTTCCTAGCCAAACCTTCCCAAGGTTTAGCAAACCTAACATAACCAAACCCAACCTACCCAAACTTTTTCTAACCTAACATAAGGAA
>NW_017072278.1:0-257 GCF_001483705.2 Eufriesea mexicana | reverse complement strand
TGAGTAAGGTTACGAACGTTTACGTTGGGTTAGGGTACGTTTGGTTATGATCGCTTTGACTTTTGTGCCGTACACTGCCATTCGGTGGATTCCTGCAATCTACTGTACTCTGGTATGTCCTGCTTGGCTCCGGGGAGGCCAGCAAGAGTGGTCTCGGCACGTTATGATGGGTGAGGATACGTTCCGTTAGGCTTGGTCAGGCTAAATTTTGTCAGGGTACCTCTGTCTTTTGTGCTGTACACTGCTATTCGGTGGAT
>NW_017072277.1:0-257 GCF_001483705.2 Eufriesea mexicana | reverse complement strand
CTCTAGTATATTCCGCTCGGCTCTGTGGATGTCAGCAGTAGTGGTCCAGACAAGTTAGGTTAAGTCAGGCTACGATTGGATATGTTACGTTTGGTTATATTTGGCAAGGATAGCTTCGAATTTTGTGCTTGAAACTACTCTTCCGCGGATTTCTACTCACTACTGGGGTCAAGTGTCCCCAGCTTTGTTCTGGGGAGGCCAGAAATAGTGCTATCCGCACGTTGGATTGATTTATGCTACGTTGGGTTAGGTTTGGT
>NW_017072276.1:0-257 GCF_001483705.2 Eufriesea mexicana | reverse complement strand
CGATACATACATCCATACGTTCATCCATAGATACATCCATCCATACATACATCCATACATCCAAACATCCATGTATCCATAAATCCGTCAATCCATACTTCCATCCATCCATCTATACATCCATCCAACCATACGTACATCCTTACATACATCCATACATCCTCACACTCATACATACATATATCTGTACACCGATAGATCCATTCAGGCATATATCCTGCGAAACACACATACACCCAGCCATACATCCTTCCATC
>NW_017072275.1:0-257 GCF_001483705.2 Eufriesea mexicana | reverse complement strand
AAACGTAACAGAGCCAAGCGTGGCGTCGGCCAACCTAACGTGCCGAGACCACTATTGCTGGCCCCCACAGAGACAATCAGAATGTTCTAGAGCACAGTGGAGCGCAGAAATCCACCGCATTGCTGAGAATAGCACTGAGGCCCTAGATAACTTAACTTAACCTGACGTAACCTAACCTAACCGAACGTAGCATAACTCAATATGACGTGCCGATACCACTTTTCCTGGCATCGGCTGAGACATGAAGAATGTAGTAG
>NW_017072274.1:0-257 GCF_001483705.2 Eufriesea mexicana | reverse complement strand
AATGCAAACAATTAAAATACGATAACTTAAATTCGGTTAAATTGGCAAACAGGTGTAACTTTACAACGAAGTCAAAGTTATTATATATGGAGTGACATTATGTTAAAGGAATTGTGTCCAATTGTATAGAGGGAGAGACACATGTACCCAAAGAATGTATGGATGCAGATTGCATGCCAAAACGCTGAGGGGGATAAATTTATAAAAGAATATATAGAAATTTATGTGCGCATATACCTGTGAAATCAAGGGGGAGA
>NW_017072273.1:0-257 GCF_001483705.2 Eufriesea mexicana | reverse complement strand
TGAACTCTTCTCTCCCCTAATCTGTGCTGCTCGGCTCTGGGGTGTCAGCAGTAGTGGTCACTGTACGATAGATTGGTTTAAGTTACGTTTGGCTATGATACGCATTGCTATGTCAGGAGAGTGGAGCATTGATTTTTTCGCGACGCGCTGCTACTCGGAGAATTCCTGAACCTTACTGTGCTCTAATATTTTCAACTTGTCTTTTGGGAGGACAGAAATTGTGGTCTCGGCACGTTAGGTTCTTTTCGGTTACGTTT
>NW_017072272.1:0-257 GCF_001483705.2 Eufriesea mexicana | reverse complement strand
CAAAGGAATTTGACAGGAAAGTTCAATTATTTTCACATTTTCGACAATTATCGTGGTGTGGTATCCTTTTTACGCAAATAAGGAGGAAAAATTCTATTGGTTTGCTATAGCCATCGTAATTCCGTAGAATTTAACTAGAATCTTTAATTACATTGACGTTTTCGTCTACTACCGTTGCGAGGGAACATTTTTTCTTAAACAAAAGGAGAAATTCCATTGGTTTGCTACAGCCATAGCTATTGAATGGAATTTGAATA
>NW_017072271.1:0-257 GCF_001483705.2 Eufriesea mexicana | reverse complement strand
GACTTCTGCGCTCCACTCTCGGCTAATGTGTTCTGCTTGGGTCTGGGGAGAGCAGCAATAGAGCACCCGGCACGTCAGGCCGTGTTATGCTACGCTTGGTTGCGTCAGGTTTCGTTACGATGGGATAGGTTTTCTTTGCCTTTTGTGCTGTACACAGCTATTCCGTGGATATCTGCGCTATACTATTATATAGCATATTCTGCTTAATTCTGTGGACAACAGTGATCTCGGCACGTTTGGTCGAGTTAGTCTGCGTT
>NW_017072270.1:0-257 GCF_001483705.2 Eufriesea mexicana | reverse complement strand
CATCCATCCATACATCCATCCATCAACACACCCATACATCCATAAATCCATACATGAATACATATACACATCCATAGATTCATACATACGTACATCCGCCCATCCATGCCTCAGACCATCCATACATCCATCCATCCATACAACCACTCATCCATACATACATACATCCGCACATTCACCTTTCCATACATCCTTCCATCCATACATCCACCCATCCATACATCCATCGAACCATACATCCATTCTTCCATACTAGC
>NW_017072269.1:0-256 GCF_001483705.2 Eufriesea mexicana | reverse complement strand
TGCATAAATAGGGAGGAAAGATACTATTGGCGTGCTATTGCCATTGCAATGCTATAGAATCTGTGTGGAAAATTCAATTTCATTGACATTAGCGACTAATATCGTGGCTAGCTAACTTTCTTGCATAAACAAGGAGTAAAGGTTATATTGGCAAGCTATAACCATTGCTATGCTGTAGAATCTGGCTGGAAAGTGCAATTTTATTGACATTTTCGACTAATTTCGTGGTGAGCTAACTTCCTTGCATAGGTAAGGA
>NW_017072268.1:0-257 GCF_001483705.2 Eufriesea mexicana | reverse complement strand
ACCAGTCAACCTACTAGTCACCCTACCATCCAACATATCAGTCATTTTCCCAGTCATCTCCACCAGTCAACCTATCAGTCACCCTACCAGTTAACACACTAGTTAACTAGTCAACGTGTCAACCAACCTACCAGTCACCCCACTAGTGAACGTGTAAACCAACCTACCAGTCACCCCACTAGTCAACACATTACCCAATCTACTAATCAACATATTAGCCAACCTACCAGTCTCCCTGCGAGTTAGCCCACTAGCCA
>NW_017072267.1:0-257 GCF_001483705.2 Eufriesea mexicana | reverse complement strand
AGCACCAACCTGGCCAAACCAAACCAAACGTAATCTAACGCAACCTACCATGCGGTGAACAGTACTGCTAGCCTCCACAGAGCCAATCAAAACATAGTGGAGGAGAAGGGAGCACCGAAATACATAGGTCGCAGAGAATAGCAGCAAAGTCAATGTTATCCAAATCTGACCCAAACAAACATAACTTAACCTATCGTAACCTAATTCAAGCTAATGTACAGCGGCCGCTGCCTCTGCCCTCCGCAGAGCAAAGCAGG
>NW_017072266.1:0-256 GCF_001483705.2 Eufriesea mexicana | reverse complement strand
AATTGAGTTTTTCAGCCACATTCTAAAACATTGCAATGGCTACAGCTCGCCAATAGAACCTTTTCTCCTTGTTTATGCAAGAAAGTTTGCTCACCAGGATATTAGCGGAAAACGTAAACAGAATTGAACCTTCCAGCCAGATTCTATGCATTGCGACGGCTGTAGCACGCCAACAGAATCTTTTCTCCTTATTTATGCAAGAATGTTGGCTCACCACCATATTAGACGAAAATGTCAATAAAATTGAATTTTCCAG
>NW_017072265.1:0-257 GCF_001483705.2 Eufriesea mexicana | reverse complement strand
CTTGCCAGTGAATAGGCCTATTCAGGATCTATAATCTGTTGTAGCATGGAGAATAGATGGCCTAACGTCTTCAACCAATGGCAGGGACTGCCATCTACTTGCCGGAGAATTGGTCTATTCAAAATCTATTACCTGTTATAGATTCGTGGATAGATACCTTACGCCTTCTATCCAATGGCAAGTACAGCCATATGCTTGCCAGAGAATAGGTCTATTCAATATCTATAACCCGTTATAGCTTGGTGAATAGATCGCCT
>NW_017072264.1:0-257 GCF_001483705.2 Eufriesea mexicana | reverse complement strand
CACCCATAGTACACTTTCTATCCTTTCACTTGCAATAATTTTTACTGTTATTCTGTTTTGAGCAACGTTCACGAAGACTTTTATTTCTTTCCCTCACTCCCTTCTATTAATACGCATTGTTCAATATCACCTGTGAGCCCTCCATCTTCAAAAATTGTCCCCAAACGACGTCTCCGAAAACGAAGCTGACATCCTATAGCACGCTTTCCATCCTTTTACTTGCAATAATTTTTACTGTTACTCTGTTTTGAACAACG
>NW_017072263.1:0-257 GCF_001483705.2 Eufriesea mexicana | reverse complement strand
GCCCGATTCTGCAGCATTGCAATGGCTATAGCACGCCAAAAGCATCTTTCCTCCTTATTTATGAAAGAAAGTTAGCTCAATACGACATTGGTCGAAACTGTCAATAAAATTGAACTTTCCAGACAGATTCCAGGGCATTGCAATGGTTATAACACGCCAAAAGTATCTTTCCTCCTTATTTGTGCAAGAAAGTGAACTCACCACGATATTAGGCGAAGATGTCAATAAAATTGAAATTTCCGGCCACATTCTACAGA
>NW_017072262.1:0-257 GCF_001483705.2 Eufriesea mexicana | reverse complement strand
TGTGGCAGGTAGATGGCTGTACATGCCATTGGATCGAAGGCGTTAGACGATCTATTCACCAAGATATAACAGGTTATAGATTTTGAATATACCTATTCCCTGGCGACTAGGTGGCTGTACTTTCCATGAAATTGAAGGCGTTAAGCGATCTACTCCCCAAGCAATAACAGAGTATTGGATTTGTGTAGACATATTCTCTGGCAGGTGGATGGCTGTACTGGCCATTGGATTGAAGGCGTTAGGCGATCTATTCACCA
>NW_017072261.1:0-257 GCF_001483705.2 Eufriesea mexicana | reverse complement strand
AAACATAACCAGAGCTAACATAGCCTAATCAAACATATCCTACCTCAACCTATCGTACCGAGAGCACGATTAGTGGCTTCCCCAGAGTAAAGCAGATCATAATAACGCACAGTAGAGCGCAGAAATCCACCGAATTGCAGTGTACACCACGGAAGTTGAATCGAACCGAACCCACCCAAACTAACAAAGTGCACCCAAACATAACGTCACTCAACCGAATCGAACGTGACCACTATTACTGGCTTCCACAAAGTCGA
>NW_017072260.1:0-257 GCF_001483705.2 Eufriesea mexicana | reverse complement strand
GGATGTATGGATGGATGTAAGTATGGATGGATGGCTGTATGGATGGTTGGAAGTATGGACGGACTGACGTAAGGATGGTCGAATGTACGGATGTATGGATGTATGGATTTATGTACGTACGGATGTATGGATGGATGGTTGTATCGATTGATGGAAGTACGTACGGACGGGTTTCTGGGTGTATGGTCGTGTGGATGTATGGATGTATACATTGATGGGTGTATGAATGGATAGATTTATGGATCGATGGATGTATG
>NW_017072259.1:0-256 GCF_001483705.2 Eufriesea mexicana | reverse complement strand
TTGCATAATTAAGGAGGAAAGATCCTTTTGGAGTGTTATTGAGATTGCAATGTCGTAGAATCTAGCTGGAAAGTTCAATTTGATTGAAATTTTTGGATAATATCTTCGAAAGCCAACTTTCTTGCATAAACAATGTAGAAAGAATCTATTGGCGCGATATAGCCATTTCAATACTATAGAGTCTGGCTGGAATATTCAATTTTATTCTCATTTTCGACTAATATCGTGGTGAGCTAACTTTCTTGCATAAACAAGG
>NW_017072258.1:0-257 GCF_001483705.2 Eufriesea mexicana | reverse complement strand
ACAAACATCCGCGCAAACATAACTCAAACACATCCATACCTTCAAACTTCCAACCATACATACATCCATACATTCATACATCCATCCATCCATCCGTCCATCCATCAATACGTCCATACATCCTCACACACATACATCCATATATCCATCCGCCCATACACTCATCCATCCGTACACACATCCATCCATACATGCATACATACATAAATACAAACATGCATACGTACATCCATGCATACATCCATACATCCACCCAT
>NW_017072257.1:0-257 GCF_001483705.2 Eufriesea mexicana | reverse complement strand
CCTCCCCATAGCCTAGTAGAACGTATTAGAGGACGGTAGAGCGCTGAAATCCATAGAATCGCATTGTATAGCACAAGTGTCATTGATACGCGAACCTAACGCATGTTACCTAACCTGACTGAACGTAGAAAAGCTCAACAAACGTGTTGCGATCACTGCTTCCGCCCCCCCCCCCGTGCCAAGTAGAATATAGAAGGGCACATTAGATCACAGAAACGCATCGAGTAGCTGTGTCTGGCACGAAAGTCGAAGCAATC
>NW_017072256.1:0-256 GCF_001483705.2 Eufriesea mexicana | reverse complement strand
AACAAAATTGTATTTTCCAGCCACATTCTATACCATTGCAATGGCTATAGCACTCGAAAAGCACGTATCCTCCTTACTTATGCAAGGAAATTAGCTCACCACGAAACTAGTCGAAAATGTCAATAAAATTGAACTTGCCAGCCAGATTCTATAGCATTGCGATGGCAATAGCACGACAAAAATATCTTTCATTATTACCTATGCAAGGAAGCTAGCTCACAACGATATTAGTCGAAAATGTCAGTAAAATTGAATT
>NW_017072255.1:0-257 GCF_001483705.2 Eufriesea mexicana | reverse complement strand
GTACCATGTCGGACCCCAGGCACCGGCGCTAGACTTTCCGTTCAGGTCCGACGCTAGACTTTCCGTTCAGGTCCGACGCTAGACTTTTCGTTCGAGCCCGGCGCTAGACTTTCCGTTAGGGCCCGGCGCTAGACTTTCCGTTAGGGCCCGGCGCTAAACTTTCCGTTCGGGCCCGGCCAGACCTCAGGAACCGACCCAGACTAGGACCAAAAGGTGCTAAATTTTGGTGTTAAATTCTTCACCATTTTTGGACCTAA
>NW_017072254.1:0-256 GCF_001483705.2 Eufriesea mexicana | reverse complement strand
GCCTTCAATCCAATGGCAAGTACAGCCATCTACTTGCCAGAGAAAAGGTCTATTCAAAATCTGTTAACTGTTATAGCTTAGCGAATAGATCGCCTAACGCCATCAATCAATTGGCAAGTACAGCCGTCTACCAGCCACTGAATAAGTCTTTTCAAAATATATAATCTCTTATAGCTTGGTGAATAGATCGCCAAACTCCTTCAATCCTATGGACAGGACATCCATCCACTTGCCAGAGATTATGTCTACACAAAGC
>NW_017072253.1:0-256 GCF_001483705.2 Eufriesea mexicana | reverse complement strand
TTATGTTCAGTTAAGTTACGTTTGGCTTTGCTTCGTTTGGTTCGGTTAGGCAAGGACAGCTTTTTCTTTTATGCTATACACTGCTATTCGGTGGATTTCTGCACTCTACTGTGCTCTGGTATGTTCTACTTGGCTCTGGGGAGGCCGGCAATAGTGGTCTAGCCAAGTTAGGTTGATATACCCTACGTTAGGACTGGTTACGTTAGCTATGGTTAGGCTTGAATGGCTTCGACTTTTCTGCTATGCACTGCGATCC
>NW_017072252.1:0-256 GCF_001483705.2 Eufriesea mexicana | reverse complement strand
TCCACGATGACGTATCCTAACCGTACGTAACCTAACGAAACCTAACGTGCCGCGGCCAATATTTCTGGAGTCCCCAGAGAAAAGCAGGGCATATTAGAGCACGGTAGAGCGGAGAAATCCACCGAATATCAGTGTGCAGCTCAAAAGTCATAGCTATCCTTTGCTAACTTAACCAATCGTAACATTACCAAACGCAACTTAACACAACCTTACGTGCAGAGGCCACGACGACTGGCATCCCCACAGCCAAGCAGAA
>NW_017072251.1:0-256 GCF_001483705.2 Eufriesea mexicana | reverse complement strand
GTGTATCTGTGGCTTTTGCGCTTTACTCTACAGAGCATTGCATTTCTGCCTTCTACTGTGCTCTGGTATACACTGTTCTGCTCTGGGAGCCAGCAAGACTGGTCGCGGCACTCTAGGTTCAGTTATATTATTTGTGGGTATGTTAGGTTGTGTTGGGTTATCACAGGATAGCTTTGACTTTTGTGACCAACATTGATATTCCTTGGACCTCTGTGCTTTACTGTGCACTATCATATTCCGCCTGTCTATGGGGAGC
>NW_017072250.1:0-256 GCF_001483705.2 Eufriesea mexicana | reverse complement strand
TCCACCCTGATTCTATAGCGTTGATAAGGCTATTGCATGTGAAATATATCTTTCCTCCACATTTATGCAAGAAAGTTAGCTCACCAAAGCATTAGTCGAAAATGTCAACAAAATTATATATTCCAGCCACATTCTATATCATTGAAATGGCTATAGCACACAGAAAGCATCTTTCCCCCATACTTATGCAAGGAAGTTAGCTCACCACGATATTAGTCGAAAATGTCAATAAGATTGAATTTTCCAGCCAGATTCT
>NW_017072249.1:0-256 GCF_001483705.2 Eufriesea mexicana | reverse complement strand
ATAGTTTGAGTTAGGATACGTTAGGCTCGGATAGGCTGGTAAAGTTTGGTTAGGATGGCTTTGTCTTTCGTGCTGTGCACTGCTTTTCGACGGATTTTTGTGACCTACAGTGCTCTACTGAATTCTGCTTGCCTCCGGGTACGACAGAAGCTGCAGTCGAGGACGGTTGTGCTGAGATATGATACGTTAGGTTGGGTTAACCTCGGTTGGGTTATGCTAGGACATCCACGGCTCTTGTGCTATTCATTACCATGCG
>NW_017072248.1:0-256 GCF_001483705.2 Eufriesea mexicana | reverse complement strand
GCTTCCGCGCTCTACCCTCCGCTAATAAGTTCTGCGTGGCTCTGCGTAGGACAGCAATACTGGTCTTGGCACGTTAGTTTGGGTCAGCTTACGATTGGCTATGTTACGTTTGGTTAGGTTAGGACAGGGTATCTTTGCCATTTGTGCTATACATTACTCTTCGGTGGATTGTTGAGCTCTACTATGCGCTACAATATTCTGTTTGGTCCTGGGGAGTCCAGCAATAGTGGTCGCTGCATGTCACGTTGTGATGGTT
>NW_017072247.1:0-256 GCF_001483705.2 Eufriesea mexicana | reverse complement strand
CCTTAACCAAACATAGCTTAACCTAACATACCCGAACGTAATGTGACTCAACATAACGTGCCGCGACCACAATTGCTGGTCATCACATGGCCTAGCAGAACGTATTAGACGACAGTAGAGCGCATAAATCCACCTAATGGCAGTGTATAGCACAAGAGCCAACGCTATTCTAACCTAACACAAGCAAACGTAATCTAACCGAACGTAACATGACTCAACCTAACGTGCCGAGGCCACCATTGATGGCATCTCCACA
>NW_017072246.1:0-256 GCF_001483705.2 Eufriesea mexicana | reverse complement strand
ACGCCGGGTTGTGATATGCTGCGTTTGGTTATATTACGTTTGGATAGGTTAGGACAGTGTAGATATAACGGTAACGCTATACACTGCTCTTCCGTGGCTTCTACGCTCAACGCTACTCTAAAATAATACGCCCGACCATGGGTGGGCCAGCAATAGTTGTCTCGGCCCGTTATGTTGGCCTAGGCTACGTTTTGTTGCGTAACGTTATTTCGGTATATGTTTAGATGGATTTGACTTTCGTGGTATACACTGCTAC
>NW_017072245.1:0-256 GCF_001483705.2 Eufriesea mexicana | reverse complement strand
CCCAGACGAACCTAACATAACCAAACCTAGTCTAAATCAAGCTGGCGTGGCGAGCCAACTGTGCTGGCCTCCCCAGAGCAAAGCAGAATGTACTAGTGCAATGAAGATAGCAGAAGTAGGACGAATAGCGGTGTGTAGCACAAAAGCCAAAGCTATGCATACAAAACTATCCAGACCTGACACAACAGACCGCAACGTGGCTCAACATAACATGCCGCGGCATCTATTCCTGCGTCCACAGAGACGTGCTGAATAT
>NW_017072244.1:0-256 GCF_001483705.2 Eufriesea mexicana | reverse complement strand
TTTGCTATAGTATTTAAATCATTAGTGACCAGGTTAATCAAACGGTTGCTGTGTTCTGACGATAGCCATAACTGATCTATTCATTGGTTATTCTATAATTGCTATAGGATTTAAATCGTCAATGAACAGTTTAATCCAATCGCAACTGCGATCTGTATGTGGGTGTAAAAAGTATCGCGCTGCTAATTGCAACTTTGTCTAGCCATAGCGGATCTATACATTTTTTATTCTAGATCCGCAGCGGAATATAAGTCCT
>NW_017072243.1:0-256 GCF_001483705.2 Eufriesea mexicana | reverse complement strand
TATACACTGCTATCAGGCGGTTTTCTGCGCTCTACTGTGCTCTAATATGCTCTGATTGGCGGTCAGGAGGCCAGCAATTTTGTTGTAGGTACGTGAGGTTGGGATTGCTTACATGAGATTATGCATGGCTAGGACTCGTTAGCTTGGGATAACTCATACTTTCTTGCTATACATTGCTATTCGGACGATTCCGGCGCTCAACATTGTCTACTATGCTCTGCTTAGCTCACGTGAAGGCAGCAATGGCTTTCGTCGC
>NW_017072242.1:0-256 GCF_001483705.2 Eufriesea mexicana | reverse complement strand
AGTTCTTTGTATCACGAAATACTGAAATAATTCAAAAGCATAACTAGTTACGAATTTTAGACAAGAGATAAAAACTAATTCACAGATAATACGAAAAAATCCAAAACTAGGAAAACTCGTAACGAATTAGTTGAAGATAGCGAAAGTAAGTGTAATAGTTCAGATACAACCATTAATTTTCAATTAAATTAATTCCCAAGCAAGAGGAGAATATTAAAATGATTTTAGATATTTTGATCATTTATCGAATATATTT
>NW_017072241.1:0-256 GCF_001483705.2 Eufriesea mexicana | reverse complement strand
GCACGTCTCTGGGACGGCCAGCAGTAGTGGTCGCTGTACGTTCTGTTGAGTTAGGTTACGTCCTGCTAGGTCGGGTAAGGCTAAGTTCGGACAGGGCTGCTTTAACTTATGTACTGTACACTGCTATTCGATGGATTTCTGGGCTCCAAGGTGCACAAGTATGACCTGCTTGGCTCTGGGGGGTGCAGCAATAGCGGTCTCGGCATGGTAGGTTGATCTAGGCTATGTTCGATTATGTCCTGTTGGTTTGGGTGGC
>NW_017072240.1:0-256 GCF_001483705.2 Eufriesea mexicana | reverse complement strand
CAAATTTCGGAGAAGTAAGATCGAGAATCGAAACTGCAAAATTTCTTTCCGACGCTTTACACTGTCACCACTATATTTCAAGAACGTGCAGTCAGAAGTGAAGAAGATGAGCACACTAGTCAAAAAAGAGTTCATTCTCTGCAATTCGATATGAAAATTGACATGGAAGGTCCAAATTTGAAAAATACAATAGTGGAAATGTCAACAGCGGGCTTCCATTTTGACCCTCCACACTATCCCTGCTATATTTCATAAG
>NW_017072239.1:0-256 GCF_001483705.2 Eufriesea mexicana | reverse complement strand
ACTTTTTTGCATAAATAAGGCGGAAAGATTGTATTGGCGTGCTACAGCCATTGCAATGCCATAGAATGTGCATGGAAAACTCAATTTTATTGACATTTCCATATAATATCGTGGTGAGCTAACTTTATTCCATAAATAAGGGGGAAAGATGCTATTGACGAACTATAGCCATTGTAATGCTATAAAACCTGTTTGGAACAATCATTCTTATTGACCTTTCCGGATAATGTTGTGGTGAGCTAAGATCCTTGCATAA
>NW_017072238.1:0-256 GCF_001483705.2 Eufriesea mexicana | reverse complement strand
GTCGAAGCTACACTAGCTACACTAACCCCGAGAAACATAACACAACTAAAAGTTATCAGGCTCGACCTAACGTGCCGCGACCAGTATTACTGGCCACCACAGAGGCAAGCAGAGAATAATCTAGGAGAGTAGAGCGCAGAAATCCATGGAATCGCAGTGTATAGTAGAAAAGTCCAAGCTATTCGTACCCAACCAAGCAAACATAACCTAACCAAACGCAGCCTATCTCAATATATCGTGCCGAGACCACCAATAC
>NW_017072237.1:0-256 GCF_001483705.2 Eufriesea mexicana | reverse complement strand
GGGGGTATGCATGGTTGTATGGAAGTACGTATGGATGGATGAGTGCATGGATGGGTGGATTTAAGGATGTATGGATGTGTGGATGTATGAATGTACGTATGAATGAATGTAGTGGTGTATGTATGGATGTATGTTTCGATGTCTGTATGGATGCATGTATGGATGGATGAATGGGTGGGTGGATGTATGGATCGTTGGATGTAGGAGTGGATGGATGTATGGAAGTATTGGTATATGGATGTTTGGATGCATGAAT
>NW_017072236.1:0-256 GCF_001483705.2 Eufriesea mexicana | reverse complement strand
CCATGTCTGGTCAGGTCAGGTCAGTTCAGGTCAGTTCACTTCAGATAAGGTCATGTCATGTCATATCAGGTCAGGTCAGGTCAGGTCAGATCAGATCAGTCAGGTATGATCAGGACATGTCAGCCCGGATAAGGACAGTTCAGGTCAGGTCAGGTCAGGCCAGGTCAGGTCAGGTCAAGTTAGGTCACGTCAAGTCAGGTCAGGTCAAGTTAGGTCACGTCAAGTCAGGTCAGGTCAGGTCAGGTCAGTACGGGTC
>NW_017072235.1:0-256 GCF_001483705.2 Eufriesea mexicana | reverse complement strand
TCAATAAAATTGAATTTTCCTGCCAGATTCTATAGCATTGCAATGGCTTTAGCACGCCAATGGTATCTTTCCTCCTTATTAATGTAAGAAAGCTAGCTCACAACAATATTAGTCGAAAATGTCAATAAAATTGCGTTTTCCACCCAGATTCTATAGAAATGCATTGGCAATAGCACGCTAATAGAATCTACCCTCGTTATGTATGCAAAAAAGATAGCTCTCCACGATATTAGTCGAAACTGTCAATAAAATTGAA
>NW_017072234.1:0-256 GCF_001483705.2 Eufriesea mexicana | reverse complement strand
AACCTAACTCCGCCTTCCATGCCGCGACCAATAATGCTGGCCCCCGAGAGCCGGGAAGAACTCATTGGGGCAGAGTAGAACGCAGAGGTCCATTAAATCGCTGTGTACGTCAGAAAAATCTAAGCTACCCGAGCCTAACCCAAACAATCAGAACAATGCCGAGCATAGCCTGGCACGATCCAACGTGCCGAGACGGCAATTGCTGACTTCCGCAAAGACAAGCAGGACATACTAGAGCACAGCACAGCGCAGAAAT
>NW_017072233.1:0-256 GCF_001483705.2 Eufriesea mexicana | reverse complement strand
CTGGAGGTCAGGAATGGTGGTTTCGTCGTGTTGGGTTGAGCTAGGTCACGTTTCGTTATGTTAGGTTTGGCTAGGTTAGGATAGGCTACGTTGACTTTTGTGCTTTGCACTGCTATTCGTTGGTATCCTGTGATCAACTGTGCTCTCCTACGATCTTCTTTGCTATGTGGAGGCCAGGAGCTGTGGTCGCTGAACGTCATATTGCGTTATGCTACGTCCGGCTAGGTTAGATTTGGCCAGGTCAGCTAAGGATATC
>NW_017072232.1:0-256 GCF_001483705.2 Eufriesea mexicana | reverse complement strand
TTGTTACCAACTGAAGTGGAATTATGGCAAAACCATAATGACAATTGGACATGTCTGTTCTTCTAGATTCTGTACGACTGAGTTTTACACGACTGTGTTTAAATTTCGCAATGGAGGTTTCCTTCTATTCTCTTACACGTGGTATACACTGATACAATGCATTCCTAAAATTCTATGTGTGTGGTATGGATTTATTCGTCTTTTTCGCATAATCTAACGCGAACATTTTCTCAATCCGTTTCATACTCATCCGAAA
>NW_017072231.1:0-256 GCF_001483705.2 Eufriesea mexicana | reverse complement strand
GACGAGATTTATCTTTCCCCTTGCAACGGAGATGGCCTCCGCGCAAAAGAGACTCGACCCCTCGCGTACCCAAACTGCGACGGCGGCCCTCGACGATGGCCGCTTAAGATTGGGGCCCGGCTTACCGCCGCTCTTCTTCTTATGGTGACCCTGCATCGCTCCGGTCTTCGCGGCTGCCGCGGGTGGCGCGCGAGCAGAGCTCATCCCCGAGGAGCGGCGCCCCGTCTTTCCGATGGCTCTCTTAGGCGCACTCGTG
>NW_017072230.1:0-256 GCF_001483705.2 Eufriesea mexicana | reverse complement strand
TATCTCAACCTGACGTGCCGCAACCACAATTGCTGGCCTCCCCAGAGCCAAGCGAAACTCATTAGTGGAGAGTAGAAAGCCGAAATCCATAGAATCGCAGTGCACATCGGGAAAGTCAGGGTTACCCAAACCTAACCAAAGCTATCAGAACATAGCCAAACATAGCCTAACCCTACCTAACGTGCCGAGACCGCAATTGTTGCCCATCCCAGAGTGTAGCCGGACGAACTGGAGCACAGTAGAGCGCAGAAATCCA
>NW_017072229.1:0-256 GCF_001483705.2 Eufriesea mexicana | reverse complement strand
CATATCCTAACATAACCGTACGTAACATAACAGAACGCAGCTTAGCACAATCTATCGGGCCGAGAGAACTCCACAGAGCCAAGCAGAATTTACTGGAACACAGTAGAGCGCAGAAATTCTCCGCATAGGTGCGTATAGACAAATGTCAAAGCCATCCTATCTTAACCTAGCCAATCCTTACCTAACCAAACGTGACATAACTCAGCCTAACGTGACGCGACCACTATCCCTGTCGTCCACGCGGACAAGCAGACAG
>NW_017072228.1:0-256 GCF_001483705.2 Eufriesea mexicana | reverse complement strand
GCCGAGGCCTTTATTGCTAGCATAATCAGAGCCAAGCAGAATATATGAGAGCCCAATACAGCGGGGTAATCCCCCGAACGGCAGTGTACAGCGCAAAAGCCATAGCTTTCCGTTCCTACCATACCTGATAGTAACATCACCAAACGATACCAAACACTGCCTAACGTGACGCCACCACTATTGCTGACCTTCTCAGAGCCACGCAGAACATGTGAGAGGAGAGTAGATAGCAAAAATCTTTAGAATCACCGTGTAC
>NW_017072227.1:0-256 GCF_001483705.2 Eufriesea mexicana | reverse complement strand
GGATGGATGTATGTGTAGATGTATGTATGAATGCATGAATTGATGGATGTATGGATGTATGCAGGTATGGATGAATGGATGAATCGATGTATATATGTATGTATGTTTGGATGTATGGGTGTATGGATGTACGGATGTATGGATATACTGATGTATGTATGTATGGGTGGAAGAAGGTATTGATGTACGTATATATGAATGTATGGATCTATGTCTGTATGGATGGACGGATGTATGTATTGATCTGTGTATGAAT
>NW_017072226.1:0-256 GCF_001483705.2 Eufriesea mexicana | reverse complement strand
GAAGCGAGCAATAGTGGTCGCGGCCCCTTAGGTTTAGTTAGATTACGTTTGGCTATGTTACACCAGCTTGGGTTAGCTCCTGATTGGTTTGAATTTCGTGGTATGGACTGTTGTTCTGCGGACATCTGCGCCCTACTGTGCGCTAAAATGATCCGCTTGGCACCGGCGAGATCGGCAATAGCGGCTTCGGCAGGTACGTTTGGTTACGCTGAGTTTGGTTAGGTCACGTTTTGTTAGGTTAGGACATGTTAGCTCT
>NW_017072225.1:0-256 GCF_001483705.2 Eufriesea mexicana | reverse complement strand
GAATAAGAATCACAGCTGCATAGATTATCACAAGGGCTTTAGTGTCTTGTAGCCGGGTATACTAATGATCATTCCAAAACTGATTTGGAATTTAAATGACCAGTGAATAGATTAATGCAATACATATGGTACAGTGAACATGGCTATACTCGGTACCATATGGACATTTGTTAATTTTTCTGGCGATTATTTCTATATCCGTTGGTTCTTCTAGAATTTTTATAGTATTCAGGTGATCAGTGAATAGGATAACTGA
>NW_017072224.1:0-256 GCF_001483705.2 Eufriesea mexicana | reverse complement strand
CTGGCCTGGCGGAGGTTGAGAATAATGCAGTTGATCAATGCAGAGCGTAGGAATCCGCCGAAGAGAAGAGTATTGCACAAAAGTCTGAGCTATCCTATACAAACGCAGCCGAACGTAACGTAACCAAACGCAGACTAACGCAGCTTAATGTACAGAGAGCAATACTGCTGACATCCCCGTAGCAAATCAGAATATACTAGAGCACAGTAGAGAGCAGAGGTCGACCGAATTGCAGCGTATAGCACAAATGCCATAG
>NW_017072223.1:0-256 GCF_001483705.2 Eufriesea mexicana | reverse complement strand
GTAGCTGTAGCAAACCAATAGGATCTTTCCTCCTTGCTTAAGCCGAAAAGCTTGCTAACCATAATATTAGTCGAAAATGTCAATAGAATTGATCTTTTCCGTCTGATTCTATCGCAATTCAATGGCTATAACAATCCTATAGGATCTTACCTACTTATTTATGTGGAAAAGCATGCTCACCACGATATTAATCGAAAATGTGAATAAAATTGGTCTTTTCAGTCAGTTTCATTGGCAATGCTTTGGCTATAACAAA
>NW_017072222.1:0-256 GCF_001483705.2 Eufriesea mexicana | reverse complement strand
GGACTATCCGATCCTAACCTCACCAGACGTAGCAAAACCAAACGTAGCATAACACTACCTAACTAGCCGAGACCACCATTGGTGGCCTCCACAGTTCCAAGTAGAATATTCTACGGCACAGCATAGCGCAGAGATCCTCCGTACTGTAGTGTAGAGCACAAAAGCCGGAGATACCCCATCCTAACCTGACCTAACCTAACCTAACCAAACGATGTCTAACTCAGCATAACCTGCCGCGGCCGCTATTGATGGCGTT
>NW_017072221.1:0-256 GCF_001483705.2 Eufriesea mexicana | reverse complement strand
AATGTCAATAAAATTGAATTTTCCAGTCAGATTCTATTGCATTGCACTGGCTATAGCATGCCAGTAGAATCCTACCGCCATATTTATGCTACAAAATTATCTCACCACGATATCAGTCTAATATGTCAATAAAACTGAATTTTCCTGTCAAATTCTATAGTACTGAAATAGCTATAGCGTTCCCAAAGGATCCTTCCTCCAAATTTATACAACAAAATTACCTCACCACGATATCAGTCGAAAATGTCAATTAAAT
>NW_017072220.1:0-256 GCF_001483705.2 Eufriesea mexicana | reverse complement strand
TTTTCGTACATATTTGCTTATGTCTCGATATATTATAAGTTGAGAACAGATGTGTGACTTTCATATAATCTGTAATTAATTTATAATTAATTCATGACTAATTATTACTAACTTACAAATAACATAAAACTACCTTAAACTAATACTTCAACTTTGGTGCGTAGCTCTTAGCTTGGTACCGTTTTACAAAGAAAAATCTTTGGAAATCGCTACCAATTACCAGATCTCACCACGTGGAGGTGGCTACGCATCGAGA
>NW_017072219.1:0-256 GCF_001483705.2 Eufriesea mexicana | reverse complement strand
ATAGCTAACGTTTGGTTTGGTTCAGTTACGCTAGGTTCGGTTAGGATAGCTTCGACTTTCATACTATACACCAGTATCCACTTGATTTCTGCGCCCAGCTGTGCTTCACAATTTCTGCTCGGCCCTGGGAAGGTCAGCAGCAGTGGTCTCGGCACGACGAATTGAGGTCTATTACGTATGGTTATGTTACGATTGGTCTGGATAGGAGAGATTAATTTTGACTTTAGTGCAATGGTCTGCTATTAGGCGGATCTCT
>NW_017072218.1:0-256 GCF_001483705.2 Eufriesea mexicana | reverse complement strand
CAGAGTACAGTAGAGTAATGTAGAGAGCAGATATCCACCACACAGCAGCCTATAGCGCAGAAGCCGAGGATATCACAATCTAACCGTAAGTAGCATAACTCATAATGTGCCGCAAAAATGCTTCCGGCCTCCCATGAGCCAAGCAGAATAACGTAGAGCATAGTAGATCACAGAGATCCACCGAATAGCAGAAAATTGCACGAAAGCGGAAGCTATCCTAACCACACTTAGCCCATCCCGTCCTATCCAAACGTAA
>NW_017072217.1:0-256 GCF_001483705.2 Eufriesea mexicana | reverse complement strand
ATATTGCTGTGATAATTAGAATATCGTGTTTTTATGGCATTGGTTTGGTTTTGACTTTAGTTGATCATGGATTAACGAGGCTTAGAAGGGAAACAAGGTGTTCCAGAGGTGTTTTGACATGTCTTCAATGGAGAATAGGGTAGTTCAGGGATTTCAACATTTATATTACACTCTACGAGCTGTGATTGGAAGAGGTTTGACAGTGTACAGGCGATTGGTCAGATTGGAATTAGGAAAATATTGCTGTGATAATTAG
>NW_017072216.1:0-256 GCF_001483705.2 Eufriesea mexicana | reverse complement strand
ACGATTGGTACAGTATTTCCGAGTTTTATGAACAATTCTTCCGCCAGTGGTCCACTTGACAGCCGAATCTGGGCCTGAATGGGACGACAAGCAAAACGGGCTGGGCATTTAACGCGATAGCATACGTAAATGTAAACGAATCGAGATTTGTAGTGTAATTTGTGGTACTATAAGTCTACCATTTTGATATTATAATGAAAGAGGGATGCAGGGATGTTTTGTAAAAATTGTGCGACTAAAGATTACAATTTTGGTA
>NW_017072215.1:0-256 GCF_001483705.2 Eufriesea mexicana | reverse complement strand
CGCGAATTTTGAATAATTGTTACTCTTTTACGACTTTCAAAATTTCTGCCAATGAGAATGAGTGGGTAAATTAGTTTTATATCAATTATTTTTTCACACCTTGCAAAATTTCTGTTGATAAGAATATTTGTTGTATAATTAAGCTTTTAGTTTACAACGATATTATGCAAATAAGAATTAAAGTAAATTGCCACAGAATTGTGATGACAGAATTCCCTAAAAAATTTGTCAATGGTAAATATGAAAATATTTAGTG
>NW_017072214.1:0-256 GCF_001483705.2 Eufriesea mexicana | reverse complement strand
CCATCCATCCATACAATGACCCATCCATACATCGATCGATCCATACTTCTATCCATCCATACATCCATCCATACATACATTCATACATCCACACATCCATATACCAAGATTTTCATACATCCATCCACTCATACATCCAACCATCCATACACCCATCGATCCATAAATACATCCATCCATACATCCGTCCACCCATCCATTCATCCATACATCCATTCATCCGTTCATCCATACATTCGTACACCCAAACGTCCAT
>NW_017072213.1:0-256 GCF_001483705.2 Eufriesea mexicana | reverse complement strand
CGCGGCGTTGGAGTGTAAGGCACAAAGCCAAAGATATCCTAACCTAACCTAACCAAAGGTAGATCATGTACACCTAATGAGCTGAGTCCAATGCCGCCGGCCTCCGCAGAGAGAAGCGGAAATTGACATAGCACGGTAAAGCACAGATATCCATAGAATATCGGTGTTGGGCACAATAGTCAAAGCAACTCATCCTATCCCAACATAACATAACCTAACCATACGTAATATAACTCACTCTAACTTGCAGCGACCA
>NW_017072212.1:0-256 GCF_001483705.2 Eufriesea mexicana | reverse complement strand
AATCTAACCCAAACAATCCTAACCTAACCGAACGTAACCTATACCAACCTAGTGCGCCACGGCAGCGACTTCTGGAATTCGCAGAGCAAAGCAGGGAGCATTAGATCACGTTAGAGTGCAGAAATCCATAGAATAGCAGTGTACAGCCCAAGAGTCGAAGTTGCAGTATCCTAACCTAAACGAACGAAACCTTACCGAAGGCAACCTTACTCAACCTATCGTGCCGCAGACGCTATTGCTGGTCTCGACAGAGTCG
>NW_017072211.1:0-256 GCF_001483705.2 Eufriesea mexicana | reverse complement strand
GAGAGATGGATTAAGAGGTGTCTGTGTAGTTTTATAATAAAAAGTATATTTGCTCGCGATTATGTTTGCTATAAACTAGAATGATAGGGAAATAGAAGGAAGAGCATATTCGATGAATGTAAATATTGGAACACCGAGAAGTATTAATTATCGTATTATCCGATACAGATATTTCAGTTGGGCCATTAAAATCTATTATATATTCAGTGCAACGATTTATACTAAATCGATGCAATCGTGTTTGGAATATTTACTA
>NW_017072210.1:0-256 GCF_001483705.2 Eufriesea mexicana | reverse complement strand
TGCTTTGGTCCGTTAGCTTAGGTTAGGATGGCCAGTTTAAGATTTCTTTGACGCTTGCGCTGTTCACTGCTATTCGGTGTTTTCCTGCGATCTCCATTGCACTTCAATGCTCTGCTTGACTCTGGGGAGGACAGCAATAGTGGTCGTGGCAAGTTAGGTTGCGTTAAGTTACGTTTGGGTAGGTTTGGTAAGTTTACGTTTGCTTAGGGTGTCTTTGGCTTTCGTGCCATACACTGCTCTTTGGTGGATTTATGTG
>NW_017072209.1:0-256 GCF_001483705.2 Eufriesea mexicana | reverse complement strand
CTGACCAAAATCAAAGTTTCCCTCTCCTAACCTAATAAAACGTAACGTGACCGTACGTAATGTAACTCAGCCCAACATGCCACGACAAGTATTGCTTGCTTCCAAAAAGACGCGCAGAGAATAGTAGAGTAACGCAGACCGCAGAAATCCACCGAATAGCAGTGTATAGCACAAAAGTCTAAGCCTCCCTAGCCTAACCCAAGCTAACATAACATAACCGAACGTTACAGAACTCAACGCGAAGTGCCGAGACCCC
>NW_017072208.1:0-256 GCF_001483705.2 Eufriesea mexicana | reverse complement strand
TCGATAATGTCAATAAAATTGAATTTTCCAGCCAGGCTCTATAGCATTGCAATAGCTACATCACGCCAATGGAATCTTTCCTCATTATTTATGCAGGAAATGTAGCTCACCACGCTGTTATTCGAAAATGTCCATAAAATTGAATTTTCCATGGAGATTCTATAGCATTGCAATGGCTACAGCATGCCGATATGGTCTTTCCCCAATATTAATGCAGGAAAGGTAGCTCACCACTATATAGGTCGAAAATATCCAT
>NW_017072207.1:0-256 GCF_001483705.2 Eufriesea mexicana | reverse complement strand
CCAAACGGAACCTAACGAAACGCTGCCTAGCACAACCTAACGTGCCGAGACCACCATTGCTGTCCTCCCCAGGCATAAGCAGAGGAAATTAGAGCACCGTAGAGCGCAGAAATCCAACGAATATCGGCATATGGCACAAAAGTCAATGCCATCCTTACCAAACCTAACCTAACCTAACAGAACCGCACGTAAAATAACTCAGCCAAACGTGCCACTACCGCTATTAGTGGCCACCCCAGGGACGAGCAGATGCTAG
>NW_017072206.1:0-256 GCF_001483705.2 Eufriesea mexicana | reverse complement strand
AATAGACCTATTCTCTGGCAAGTAGATGGCTGTACTTGCCATTGAATGGAAGGCGTTAGGCGACCTATTCTCCAAGCTGTGACAGATTATAGATTTTGAATAGACCAATCCTCTGGCAAGCAGATTGCTGTACTTGCCATTGGATTGAAGGCGTTGGGCGTTCTATTCACCAAGATATAGCAGATAATATATCTTAAATAGACCTATTCTCTGGCAAGTAGATGGCTGTATTTGCTATTGGATTGAAGGCGTTAGG
>NW_017072205.1:0-256 GCF_001483705.2 Eufriesea mexicana | reverse complement strand
TGTCCCTTCAATGCATTCGCAACCACATTATACCTTCACATTCATCAAACAAAAATAAATTTGTTTTATATTTACTAAAGACGTATAGACATGTTTGAAAAATAAAAGGGTGACTCGACGTACTCGAATAAAAATTACACAGGGTGCAATTGCGAGTATAATTGAAAACAAGATGATTTTTTACGAAAAAATAAGCCGAAAATATGGAATAAAATTTGTTCATATGTAGCTTCGTATTCGAGAAAATTCACATTAA
>NW_017072204.1:0-256 GCF_001483705.2 Eufriesea mexicana | reverse complement strand
GTGCGAGGAAAATTGTTGTAGAAATGGGAGTATTTTCAGTTCCAGAGATCTGATGGATACTGCACTTTCCTTAAGAACAGAGGCTACTTTGAGTTCGAATAAATTTCGTTGGCTAGAATTTTCATGAAAATATATCGAGAAGGAAGGGATCCATCTTGAGCTCCATAAGTGAATTAGGTTAGGTTACGCGTACGAAGAAAAATGGTCACAAATGGAAGTATTTTGGGTTGAGAGATCTAATAGATGTTTGACTTTC
>NW_017072203.1:0-256 GCF_001483705.2 Eufriesea mexicana | reverse complement strand
ATAGTTTGCCAATTGAATCTTTCCTCCTTATTTATGCATGAAAGTTTGCTCCCCACGATATTATCCGAAAATGTCAATAAAATTGAACTTTCCAACAACATTCTATATCATAGCTGTGTCTATAGCACGCCAATAGAACGTAAAATATTTATTTATGCAAGAAAGGCAGCCCACCACGATATTAGTCGAAACTGTCAATAAAATTCGATCTGCCAGGCACATTCCGTATAATTGCAATTGTTATAGCTTGCCAATA
>NW_017072202.1:0-256 GCF_001483705.2 Eufriesea mexicana | reverse complement strand
GAAGCCAGTGTAACCCTATCCTAACTTAATCACAAGTAGCATGACCATACGCAATCGACCTCAGTCTAACGTGCCGAGACCAATACTGCTGGCCTCCCCAGAGCTAAGCAGCTCATACTTGAACACAGTAGAGCGCAGAAATCCACCATACAACAGAGTACACCACGTAAGTCGAAGCTGTCCAAACCTAAGTCAGACGAACGTAACCTAAACTAACGTAGCCTTACAGAGCCTAACGTGCCGAGATCACTACTAC
>NW_017072201.1:0-256 GCF_001483705.2 Eufriesea mexicana | reverse complement strand
AGCACAATAGTCGAAGTAGTATGCCCAAACCTAGCCGAGCGTAACATGACCGAACGTAACACACTTAAACCTAACGCCCCGCGGCAACAATTTCTGGCCTCGCCAGAGCAAAGCATGATGTATCAGATCACAGTAGTGAACAGAAATCCACTGAATAACTGTCCATGCCAAGACTGTCAAAGCTATCCAAACTTAACCAATAAATCGTAACCAAACCAAACGTAACCTAACCCAACCTAACGTGCCGAGACCACTG
>NW_017072200.1:0-256 GCF_001483705.2 Eufriesea mexicana | reverse complement strand
ATGGATCGGTGGATGTATGGATTGTTGGCCGTATGGATGGATGGCTGTATGGATGAGTGGATGCATGGATGGACTGAGGTATGTATGGACATATGTACGGATGTGTGAATGAACGTATGTGTATATGTATGGATGTATGGATGAATGGAAACATCGTACGATGGAAGTACGAGTGGATGGACTTATGTATATTTGGATGGTGGATGTATGGATATATGGATGGATGGATGTATGGATGGAAGGATGTATGGATGTA
>NW_017072199.1:0-256 GCF_001483705.2 Eufriesea mexicana | reverse complement strand
GAATTTGGATTTCCATTTCGATATTCGTCTCTCATTCCCACTTCTTCTACAATTAAACAGAACACGATTTCCTTGCGAAAGGACAAAATCGACAATTCGTATTCCGAATTTGGAAATTCCGAATTTGTACTTCCCCGAATTTGAATTTCCATTTTGATATTCGTCTCTTATTTCCACTTCTTGTGTTATTAAACAGATTGCGATTTCTTTGCAAAAGGACGGAATTGACAGTCCCTGGAAAATTTTTTCGCGTACA
>NW_017072198.1:0-256 GCF_001483705.2 Eufriesea mexicana | reverse complement strand
GAGAATACAGTGAGATTGAAAGGTATGTTGTGTTCCTGATATAAATGAATATTAATATCAGTGTTCAAAGTCAATGATCATCCCTAATGTGTTAAGTTTGAATAAAAGGAATGGGAAGAGAAAATGTATATTATGTCAAACCAAGCAACAGGAAAGAGGCAACA
Organism: Eufriesea mexicana; assembly: GCF_001483705.2. Lineage (NCBI taxonomy): Eukaryota > Metazoa > Arthropoda > Insecta > Hymenoptera > Apidae > Eufriesea > Eufriesea mexicana. Next base: position 92 of record NW_017072198.1, on the reverse strand, counting down.
TATCTAATAACAGAGAAGGATGTGTGCCATAGAGATGCAAATATAAAGATCATTGAAGAGATGGAGAATGAACAATTGATAATAGTTATGAA
>NW_017072197.1:0-256 GCF_001483705.2 Eufriesea mexicana | reverse complement strand
TGGCTGAATGTTTGAGTGGATGGATGTATGGATGGATGGATGTATGGATGTATGTACAGATGTCCGTATGGATGTATGTATGGTTGTATGGATGTATGGATGTATGGACTTACGGATATGTGGGTGTATGAATGTATGGATGGATGTATGGATGGATACTTGTATGGATCGCCTGATGTATGGATGAGTGCTGGTATGGATGGATGGATGTATGGTACGAAGGATGTGTGGATGGGTGGATGTATGGATGGATGGA
>NW_017072196.1:0-256 GCF_001483705.2 Eufriesea mexicana | reverse complement strand
TTATCCATCCATCCATTCACCCATCCACCCATGCGTCCAAACATACATCCATCCATTCGTACAACCATCAAAATGTCCATACACGCAAACATCCATATATCCACACACAAATCCCCACGCACATCCATAATTATATGCATACAACTATCCATACGTCCATCCATACATACATCCATACATGAATCCATGCATTCATCCATACATAAACCCATACATGCACCCATACATACAACTACACATACATCCATACATACAT
>NW_017072195.1:0-256 GCF_001483705.2 Eufriesea mexicana | reverse complement strand
ACAAACACAACGTAACCAAACATACCATAAGTCAGCATTACGTGCCGCGACCGCTATTGTTGGTATCCCCAGCACCAAGCAGAGCGTATTAGAGCGCAGCAGGGGCATAAATCAATCGAAGAGCAGTGTTGGGCATAAAGATCAAATCAATCCCATCCAAACTTAGCCAAGCCTAACCTACTCAAACGTAACATATCTCAACGTAACCCTCCGCGACCACTATTGCAGGCTTCCACGGGGCCATGCAGAACATATT
>NW_017072194.1:0-256 GCF_001483705.2 Eufriesea mexicana | reverse complement strand
TAACGTGCCGAGACCACTATTTCTGGCTACCCCAGAGCCCTGCGGAGCATACTAGAGCAAAGAGGACGGTAGAGAATGACCCCACCGCCGTGTATAGAGCAAAAGTCTGTGACATGCTGACTTAGCCTAGCCCAACCTGACCTAAACGAACATAACAAAACCCAAACAAACGTGCCGCCACCACTACTGCTGTCGTCCCCACAGGCAAGCATACGCTAGAAGTGCAATGCAGTGCACTGGTATCGACCGGATAGCA
>NW_017072193.1:0-256 GCF_001483705.2 Eufriesea mexicana | reverse complement strand
TATCCCCCGAAAAACGGTTTACAGCACGAAAGTCAGAGCTATCCCTACCGAACTTAAACTAACATAAACTAACCAATCGCAACCTAACACAACCTAACGTGGCGAAACCAACATTGCTGGCATTCCCAGGTCTGACTGTATTATAATACAGCACAGTACAACGCAGGAATACTCCAAATAGCAGTGCATATCGCGGAAGTCTAAGCTAACCTGACCGAGCCTAGCAAAACCTGATCCAACGAAACGTAGCCTAACT
>NW_017072192.1:0-256 GCF_001483705.2 Eufriesea mexicana | reverse complement strand
ACAGCCTGGCTGCGCAGCATTTCTTCGCGCCATCTTTGATCTATTGGCATAAACGAGAGAGATGGAGATCGAGATCGTTAATCGACGCCACTTTTCTTAATCACCCGTTACCGATTTCAGCAATGAAATAATTAAATTAAATAATAGAATTAAACCAAATTAAACTAAATAATTGAATTAAATTTAACTAAAAGGGCTTTATTCAACGAATACGATTTTGGACATTCGTTGCTTTTGTTAGCGGTGGATGAAATAT
>NW_017072191.1:0-256 GCF_001483705.2 Eufriesea mexicana | reverse complement strand
ATATCCAACCTTAACGTATCCAGACGTAGCATAACTGAGCCTAATGTACCGCTTCCACAATTGCTGGTCCCCCCGGTGTCGAGCAAAGCTTACTATAGGACAGTAGAGCGCAGAAATTCATAGAACCCCAGTGTATTGCACAAAAGTCATATCTATCCAGACCTAACTCTGGCTAACCTAACATAACCAAAAACAGACTACCTAAACGTAACGTGCCGCGACCACTCTTGGTGTCCTCCTCAGAGCCGAGCAGAAT
>NW_017072190.1:0-256 GCF_001483705.2 Eufriesea mexicana | reverse complement strand
TTTGAAAATTTTAAGGTTATGTGTACATTCACACCTGCCTATTAATTTCAAAGTCGAAAAACTTCTGTAACTCTGATGTGCTCTCTAATAAATTTCCAAAAGTAAGACTTGCATCGAATTCCATAATTCGCTATAGTACGTTATAGTATAGTTAAAGAGCAATTAATACGAGGGACGCACGAGGTAGCTAGTCATATCAGACGCTTGAACGGTACTCTTCACTTGACTACAAGTTGGTTCTTTATTTCGCCGCTAG
>NW_017072189.1:0-256 GCF_001483705.2 Eufriesea mexicana | reverse complement strand
TGGTATGTGTGTTTTTAATGAGAAATTTTTTAATTCGTTGAAATAATTATAATTAAATTTATTTGTATCGATGTCACGTGTTATGTATCTTAAGGGGATAATATAGGAAAGATTTTACTTTTGTGTATGTTAAAACAAGGTATTGCTTAGGTTACTATAAATTATTTATTTGTCCATCGAGTGAACATTGAATCTTCAAATGGTAATCGAGTTATGAGTGGTGTGTAAGTTGGTATGTGTGTTTTTAATGAGAAAT
>NW_017072188.1:0-256 GCF_001483705.2 Eufriesea mexicana | reverse complement strand
TATTGACATTTCCGGCTAATATTGTGGTGAGCTAACTTTCTTGCATATATAAGGAGGAAAGAAACTACTGGCGTGCTATGGGCATTGCAAAGCTATAGAATCATCCTGGAAAATTAAATTTTTTTGACATTTTCGACTAATATCGTGGTGAGCTATCTTCCTTGCATAGGTAAGGAGGAAGGGTACCTTTGGCGTGCTGTATCCATTGCAATGCTGTAGAATCTTCCTCGAAAATGCAATTTTATTGACATTTCCG
>NW_017072187.1:0-256 GCF_001483705.2 Eufriesea mexicana | reverse complement strand
CAAAATGTGTTCGTGTTCATTATGACACGCGTAGTAAAATTAGAAAATAGTTCAACGATACATGCGATACCTACGTTACGTTTATCGGAGATATAGGGCGTGGTGGCGCTAGTGAGTTAAATGAGAAGTCGCCTTAAGGCTGGCTTTAAACGCTCAAAACGTTCTTAAAGGGGTTAAAATTATTACGAATAAACTACTTACGGATCATAGTCGTCGCAAAGAGGTTAGGTAAGCACAGAATACCTACACAGAATCT
>NW_017072186.1:0-256 GCF_001483705.2 Eufriesea mexicana | reverse complement strand
TGACATTGTCGTCAAATATCGGGGTCAGCTAACTTTTTTGCATAAATAAGCAGCAAAGATTCTTTTGGCGTGCTATTGCCATTGCAATGCTATAGAATCATGCTGGAAAATTAAATTCTCTTGACATTTACGACTAATATCTTGGTGAGCTACCTTTTTTGCCTAAATAAGGAAGGAAGAAACTATTGGGGCTCTATAGCCATTGCAATGCTAAAGAATCTGTCTAGAAAATCAAATTTTATTAACATTTCCTCCA
>NW_017072185.1:0-256 GCF_001483705.2 Eufriesea mexicana | reverse complement strand
TCTCATCAGAAATAGCTTTATTCTTGTTTCACTTCCTTCAAATTTTTGACTTGCATCACTTTCTTAATTATCAGCACATTAATCAGTATATTTCATACATTACTAATATACATATCAGATGACTCTATTTACCATACTATCGAGCATTATATTTAGTTTAATGTTACATTAGTACACAATAAATTCACTATATTATTACATCAGTATAATATAATACAATTTCATTAGTATATTAGTATAATTATTCATAATACAT
>NW_017072184.1:0-256 GCF_001483705.2 Eufriesea mexicana | reverse complement strand
CGTACATCCATTCATCCGTACATCCGACCATCCATACCTCAATCCGTCCATACGTACATCCATTCATAAATCCACCCATCCATACATCCACCCATCCATACATCCATCCAACCATCCACCCATCCATCCATGCAGCCATACAGACATCAATACATACACCCTTACATACTCCAATACATTCACCCATACATATATCCATAGATACATACTTACATACATGCATACATACATCCAAGCATACATCCCTTCAAACATC
>NW_017072183.1:0-256 GCF_001483705.2 Eufriesea mexicana | reverse complement strand
GATGGCAGGATATATGGATGGACGGATGTATTGATATACAGACGTATGGATGCATTAATGTATACTTGTATGGATGTGTGTATGGATGTGTATATGGATGTGTCTATGGATGTATGTATGGACGTTTGAATTTGTGTATGTATGGATATACGTGTTGATGTATGTATGCATGTATGGATGGGCGGATGGATGAGTTGTTGTATGGATGTATGGATCGGTGGATGTATGGATGGGCGGATGTATGTATGGACGTATG
>NW_017072182.1:0-256 GCF_001483705.2 Eufriesea mexicana | reverse complement strand
AACTATACCCTGGCCTAACCTAGCCAAGAGTAATATAAGGGAACGTAACCTAACCTAGCCCAGCGTGCCGAGAACACAGTCACTTGCCTCCCCAGAGTCAAGCAGAATATATTGGAGCAGAGAAGAGCGCAGGAAGCGACCAAATACCTGTTTAAAGCGCAAAAGTCAAAGAAACCTTGACACAACCTGAACTGAACTAACCTAACCGAACGAGGACTAACCAAACCTAACGGGCCGAGTCCAAAATTGCTGGCCT
>NW_017072181.1:0-256 GCF_001483705.2 Eufriesea mexicana | reverse complement strand
TAACAATTGCTAACATTCAGCCTAATAACTACTAACATTTATTAAATATTAATTTCATATCCTCTTATGAAATTCTTTCACGTGGATGCATTGTCGTATTATATGTCAAAATTAAATTTAACTCAAACAGCAAAAAATCATTCATCGACTTTTAAGAGATTTAAGAGATTATTGTAAAGAAGTGATATCTCTCTACAATCAAATTGGAAAATTAATCTTAGAAAGAAATTATTAAAATCCATAGGGATGTTTAAAT
>NW_017072180.1:0-256 GCF_001483705.2 Eufriesea mexicana | reverse complement strand
TCCAAACGTAACATGGCAGAATATGCTGCGCCACGACCGCTATTCCTGGCCTCCCCAGAGTCAAGCGCAACATACTAGCGCAAAGTAGAGCGAAGAAATCCACCGAATAGCAGTTTGCAGCACAAGAGTCAAAGCTACTCTCCCCTAACCAATCCAAACGTAACATAAGTAGATGTGACGTAACCCAACCTGGCGTGCCACGAAAGAGACCGCTGGCCTCACGAAATCTAAGCAGCGCATAGCGGAGCAATGCGGT
>NW_017072179.1:0-256 GCF_001483705.2 Eufriesea mexicana | reverse complement strand
TGCCTTTGGATTGAAGGCGTTAGGCGACCTATTCAGCAAGCTATAACAAATTACATATTTTCAAAAGACCTATTTTCTGGCAAGTAGATGGCTGTTCTTGATTTTGGATTGAAGGCGTTGGGCGACCTATTCACCAAGCTGAAGCAGATTATCTATATTGAATCGACCCCTTCTCTGGCAAGAAAATAGCTGCACTTGCCATTGGATTGAAGGCGTTATGCGATCTATTCACCAAGCTATAACAGCTTATAGATTT
>NW_017072178.1:0-256 GCF_001483705.2 Eufriesea mexicana | reverse complement strand
TAGATTTGGTGACACAGAGAAGTCTGAAGATAGGGTTCTTTTAATCATTTAGCAATCTTTGATATCTCTATCAGTGTCATATCTTTATTAGAAATTCGATTGTGCTGATGTCTCCAAGTTTCTAATGACAGCATGTCTATTGGTGACAGGTGCAGGGTTTAGATTTGATGGTACAGGACTGTTTGAAGATAGGATACTTTGAATCTCTTGGCAATCTTTGATGCCTTGACCAGTATTATATTTTTATTAGAAATTC
>NW_017072177.1:0-256 GCF_001483705.2 Eufriesea mexicana | reverse complement strand
CAGAGACAGGCCGAGGATACTAGAGCAGTGTAGAGCGCTGAAACCCACCGAATAGAAGTGTATATAACAAAAGCCAGAGCTTTGCTGTCCTAACCTAACCAAACGTAACATAACAGAACATAGCATAACTCAACATAACGCGACGAGACTAGTACTGCCGGGCTCCCCAGAGCCAGGCAGAGCATTTTTGAGTAATGTAGAGAGCTGGAATCCACCGAAAAGCCTTGTACCGCATAAAAGTCGAAGCCGCCCTAAC
>NW_017072176.1:0-256 GCF_001483705.2 Eufriesea mexicana | reverse complement strand
AGGCTATCTATTCGCCAAGCTATAAGAGGTTATAGATTTTGAATAGACCTATTTTCTGGCAAGCAGAAATCTGTACTTGCCATTGGATTGATGGCGTTGGGCGACCTATTCACCAAGATATAAGAGATAATATATTTTGAATAGACCTATTCTCTGGCAAGTGGGTTGACATACTTGCCATTGGATTGAAGGTGTTAGGTGATCTATTCACCAAGCTATAACAGATTATAGTTCTTGAATAGTCCTATTCTCTGGC
>NW_017072175.1:0-256 GCF_001483705.2 Eufriesea mexicana | reverse complement strand
CTCCCGGTACCAAGCAGGGCATACTAGAGCACTGTAGTGCTCAGAAATCGACCCAACAGCAGTGTACATCGCGAAAGTTGAAGCTGTCCTAACCAAACATGGTGTAAACCAACCAAACCGAACGTAACCTGTCTCAACGCAACGTACCGAGGCCACTATTCCTGGCCTTCCCAGGGCGAAGCTTGACATATAAGACCACTGGAGGACGAAGAGATCTACCTAATAGCAAACTATGGCACTAATGGCAAAGCAACCG
>NW_017072174.1:0-256 GCF_001483705.2 Eufriesea mexicana | reverse complement strand
GAAAGTTCAATTTTATTGACATTTTCGACTAATATCGTGGTGAGCTTTCTTTCTTGCATAAATGAGGAGGAAATGTTCAATTGGCGTGCTATTACCATTGCAATGCTATAGAATTTGGTTGGAAAATTCAATTTTATTGACATTTTCGACCAATAGCGTGGTGAGCTATCTTCCTTGCATAAGTAAGGAGGAGAGTTACTTTCGGAGTTCTATAACCATTGGAATGCTGCAGAATCTGGCTGGAAAGTTCAATTTT
>NW_017072173.1:0-256 GCF_001483705.2 Eufriesea mexicana | reverse complement strand
GACCTCCGCCTTCGCGAGCGACCATGTATCTACGGCCGGGGAGACCGTCTCTCTCTCCCGTTGGAACCTAGGTCAGGGAGACCACGAGCTGACGTTTGGGGGCCCGTCAGTTCGGGAGACCGTTGTCTGGGCGCGCGGCGTCGCCTGATGTTCACGCGGCGTCCGCAGGGTATGCGTGCGTTGCGGTGCGGTAGTATACGTGTTGTATGCGTGTGAGTGTGTTTGTGTTTGCCTGTAAACGTCCCGTCTCGCGCGC
>NW_017072172.1:0-256 GCF_001483705.2 Eufriesea mexicana | reverse complement strand
TATCTCAGACAAACGCGCCGAGACCACTATTGCTGTCTTCGCCAGAGCCAAGCAGTACATATTAGAGGGGTGTATAGCGCAGAAATTAATAGAATCGAAGTGCATAGCACAACTGTCGAAGGCACCCTATCCTAAGTTTGCCACACTCAACACATCCGAACGTTGCATAACTTAATCTAACGCGCCGAGAGCAATATTTCTGGTCTCCGCAGAACCAAGCAGTATACACTAGAGCACAGATGAGCACAGAAGTCCT
>NW_017072171.1:0-256 GCF_001483705.2 Eufriesea mexicana | reverse complement strand
GATTTCTGCGCTTTTCATTGTTCTAATTACTCTGCTCGTCTCTGCGGAGGCCATTAATAGTGGCCTTGGCACGATGGTTTGGGACCGGCTACGTTGGGTTAGGTTACGTTTGCGTGGGTTGTATCCGGGTAGCTTCGTGTCTCGTGGTATACACTGTTTTTTTGTGCATTTCTGCGTTTTACCGCAATCCAACAAGTTCTGCTTGTCTCTGGGTAGGCCAGGAATAGTGGTCTCGGCGCTTTATGCTAAGTTATGT
>NW_017072170.1:0-256 GCF_001483705.2 Eufriesea mexicana | reverse complement strand
TAGGTCACAAGGATATTAATCGAAAACGTCAATAAAATTCAATTTTCCAGCCAGATTCAATAGAATTGCAATAGCTACCGCACGCCAGTAGGATCTACCCTCCTTATATATCCAAGAAAGATAGGTCACAACGATATTAGTCGAAAATGTCAATAAAATTGTATATTCCAGCAAGATTCTATAGCACTGCAAAGTCTATGGCATGCCAATAGAATGTTTCATCCCTATTTATAAAAGTGGGATTGCTCACCGCGAT
>NW_017072169.1:0-256 GCF_001483705.2 Eufriesea mexicana | reverse complement strand
AACCAAACGCAACCTAAACTAACCGAACCAAATGCAGGCTGACGAAACCTATCGTGACAGGGCTGCTATTGCTGGTCTCCCCAGAGTAGAGCAGAGCATTGTAGACCAATGAAAAGCGCCGAAATCCTCCGAAGGGCAGTGTATAGCATAAAAGTCAAAGCTACCCTATCCTAACGTAACCAATCGCAGCCATACCAAACGCAGCCTAATTCTACCTAACGTGCCGAGACCGCCATTGCTGGCCTCTCCAGCGCCA
>NW_017072168.1:0-256 GCF_001483705.2 Eufriesea mexicana | reverse complement strand
TACCTCACAACGATAATAGCCGAAAATGTCAATAAAATTGAATTTTCCTGCCAGATTGTGCAGAATTGCAAAGCCTATAGCACGCCAATAGAATCTATCCTCCTTACATATGCAAGGAAGTTAGCTCGCCGCGAAATAAGTCGAAACTTTCAAAAAAATTTATTTTTCCAGGTAGGTTCTATTGCATTGCAACGCCTATAGCACGCCAATAGAATCTATCCTACTTATATATGCAAGAAAGTTAGCTCATCTCAAT
>NW_017072167.1:0-256 GCF_001483705.2 Eufriesea mexicana | reverse complement strand
CTCTGCATGGCGATGGCGAGGCAGGGAATAGTGGTCTAGGCACGTTAGTTTGTGTTATCTCACCTTCGGTTATGTTAGGATGGGCCTGGTTATATTAGGATATTCTTGACTCTTGTGCTTAAGGCTCCAATGCCGTGGATTTCTGCTCCCTCCATTACTCTACTATATCCTGCTCAACTCTGGGGAGGGCAGTAGTAGCTCTCGTGGAACGATAAGTTGTGTTATGTTACATTTGGTTAGGCTACGTTTGTTTACG
>NW_017072166.1:0-256 GCF_001483705.2 Eufriesea mexicana | reverse complement strand
GCGATGGTCCTGGCGGGTGTCCCGCCACTCGAACTGCAAGCGGTGGGGGAGGCCCGTATCTACGGTCTCCTACACGCCGGCGGCGGTGGTGCCCCTGAAGTAGTTTCCGTTTCGCTGAGGCAAAGGGTTCGGGAGTCCTTGATGGCCGCCTGGCGAGCTCGGCTGAGGAAGCCGAGTAGCCGGCGGCACCGGACGATCGAGGCTGTGCTCCCCGTGTTGGATGCATGGGGGCGCAGCGGCAGCCGGCACACATTCC
>NW_017072165.1:0-256 GCF_001483705.2 Eufriesea mexicana | reverse complement strand
TAGGACAATCTAGCTTAGACTTTTGTGCTATACACTACTATTCTGTGGATTTCTGCGCTCCACTACTACGCTCTACTACGCTCTGCTGGGCACTGGAGAGGCCAGCAATGGTGGTCTCTTCACGTTTGATTGAGTTATGTTACGCTTGGCTTGGCTAAGTTGGAATAAGTGTGTTTAGTGTAGCTTTGACTTTTGTGCTATACACCTCTATTCACTGGACTTCTGCGCACTACCGTGCTCTAATCTGTTCTGCTTG
>NW_017072164.1:0-256 GCF_001483705.2 Eufriesea mexicana | reverse complement strand
CCACTGCAACGCTATAGAATCTTCCTGGAAAATTCAATTTTATTGGCATTTTCGGCTTATATCATGGTGAGCTAACTTTATTGCATAAATAAGGAAGGTAGATTCTACTGGCGTGTTATAGCAATTGCATAGCTAGATCATCAAGCTGGAAAATTCAATTTTCTTGACATTTCCGAATAATATTGTGGTGGGCAAACTTCCTTGCGTAAGCAAGGAGGAAAGATCCTCTTGGCGTACTATAGCCATTGCAATGCTG
>NW_017072163.1:0-256 GCF_001483705.2 Eufriesea mexicana | reverse complement strand
AATACATCCAGCCGTCCATATGTCCTGCCATCCACACATACATCCATCAATACACCCATCCATTCACACAACCGTACACCTATAAATCCATACATCCGTTCATATATACACCCATAGATTCATACATACGTACAACCGTCCTTCCATAACTCAATCCATCCATACATCCGTCCATCCACACAACCATTCATCTATACATACATCCATCCATACATCCACCTTTCCATACACCTATCCATCAGTATATCCATCCATC
>NW_017072162.1:0-256 GCF_001483705.2 Eufriesea mexicana | reverse complement strand
ATTACTTTTTTTCCCTTTTGAGAGTGCATTTTCCTAAAATAGTGCCGAATGTGTCAGTGGCTGACAAATCGTGCTGCGCAATTGACTTTTCTGGTTTCTATTTCCAAAATTAGGCTTTTGATTTCGATTCCTTCTATATATCCGCGTAGCGTGGAATTTTGTCTATTAGGATTGGAAAGTTTTTTTCGGTTTTTTGGTTGTGTTTTCGAAAAATAGTGCCGAATTTGCCCGTGGATATCAGATCGTGCTGTGCAAT
>NW_017072161.1:0-256 GCF_001483705.2 Eufriesea mexicana | reverse complement strand
ACGCCAGTAGAATCTCTCCTCCTTATTTATGCAAGAAGAATATCTCACCACGATAATAGTCGAATCTGTCAATGATATTGAACTTTCCAGCCAGATTCTATAGTATTGAAATGGCTATAGACCGCCAATAGAATATTTCCTACTTATTTATGCAAAAAAGTTAGCTCATCTCGATATTAGTCGAAAATGTCAGTGAATTGAATCTGCCAGGCACATTCTATATCATTGCAATGGCCATAGCGGGCCAGTAGAAGCT
>NW_017072160.1:0-256 GCF_001483705.2 Eufriesea mexicana | reverse complement strand
GTCAGATTCTATAGCATTGCGACGGCTATAGCACGCCAATTGAATATTTCCTCCTTATTTATAAAAAAAAGTTGGCTCACTACGATATTAGACGAAAATGTCAATAAATTTGAATTTTCTAGACATGTTCTGCAGCATTGCAACTGATATCTCACGCCAATTGAATCCTACCTCCATATTTATGAAAGAAAGGTAGCTCACCATGATATTAGTCGAAAGTGTCAATAAATTTGAATTTTCCGACCATATTCTATAT
>NW_017072159.1:0-256 GCF_001483705.2 Eufriesea mexicana | reverse complement strand
CGTAGAGCGCTCTAATATTTTTAGCTTGGCTCTGCGAATGCCAGTAATAGTAGCCTGGGCACGACATGTTGTGTCAGATTACGTTTTGTTAGGTAGGGTTTGGCTAATTTTGGATAGGGTAGCTTCAACTTCTGCGCCGTACACGGCTTTTCGGTGGATTTCAGCGCTGTACTGTGATCTAGTATGTCCTGCATGGCTCTGGGGAGCGCAGCAGTAAGGGCCTCGGCACGTTAGTGTGAGTTAGGCTATGTTGGTT
>NW_017072158.1:0-256 GCF_001483705.2 Eufriesea mexicana | reverse complement strand
CAGATTCTGCAGGACTGCAATGGCTATAGCTCACCAATAGAATCTTTCCTCCTTATTTATGCAAGAAGGGCGGCTCACAACGTTATTAGTCGAGAATGACTGTAGAATTGAATTTTCCTGCAAGATTCTGTTGCAATACAATGTCCATAGCACCCCAACTGAATCTCCTCTCCTTACTTATGCAAGGAAGATTGCTCACCACGATATTAGTCGATAATGTCAATAAAATTGAATTTCGCTTCCAGATTCTATAGCT
>NW_017072157.1:0-256 GCF_001483705.2 Eufriesea mexicana | reverse complement strand
CTGAGTTATTTCGTAATTAACTCATGTGGCTTCATATATATTGAATTTAATATTAACTCATATGCCATCACCATGGGAATTTCAAGAAAAATTACCTATTTAATTTTTCTACAAAAGTCGCCGAGGAATTAACCCTTTGCATTCGGCGATTTTTCGTTATAGAAAAATAGTAATTCGAAGTGCTTCTGCCACAAAGTGGACGATATTTCTAAAACGATAAATAAGAAATCATATGCAAATTAAGACGTAGAATTAT
>NW_017072156.1:0-256 GCF_001483705.2 Eufriesea mexicana | reverse complement strand
CGTGATATAGCCATTGCGTTGATATAGAATGTGTTCGGAAAATTCAAATTTATTGACATTTTGCACTAACAACGTGGTGAGCTATCTTTCCTGTATATATAAGTAGGAAAGATGCAATTGACGTGCTATAGCCGTCGCAATGCTATAGAGTATGGCTGCAAAGTTCAATTTTATTGACATTTTCGACTAATATTGTGGTCAGTTTACTTTCTTGCATAAGTAAGGAGGAAAGATTCAATTGGCGTTCTATAGCCAT
>NW_017072155.1:0-256 GCF_001483705.2 Eufriesea mexicana | reverse complement strand
AGAAGTTTTTCGCTGAAAAATCTGAGAGATTTTGGAAGGACAGAATTTTCAAGTTGCCTGAAAAATGGGGAAAGGTTGTAGAACAGAATGGCACCTATATAATTTAATAAATGTATACTAAAATTTCAATCTCCCGCGTTGCAATTTTCCTTCAAAATCGACACGAACTTTCCGGAATACCGAATATTTGATAAAGTCCACAACGAAGCTGTATCCTTAACGAATTCCGATTATCATTACATTTATCTATTGAAGA
>NW_017072154.1:0-256 GCF_001483705.2 Eufriesea mexicana | reverse complement strand
TCTTCGAAAGTTCAATTTTGTTGACATTATCGACTCGTATCGTGGTGAGGCAACTTTCTTACATAAATAAGGATGAATGATCCTATAGGCGTGCTATAGCCCTTGCAATGCTATAGAATCTGGCTGTAAATTCCAATTATATTGATAGTTTCGGGTATTATCATGGTGAGCTAACTTTATTGCACTAATATGCAGGAAAGACACTATTGGCGTGCTATAGGCATTGCAAAGCAATAGAATCGTCCTGGAAAATTCA
>NW_017072153.1:0-256 GCF_001483705.2 Eufriesea mexicana | reverse complement strand
AATAAATAACATCTGAAACGAGAAAAAATAATTAAAAACTAAAAAAAGAAAAAATAATTAAAAACTGAAATGAAAGAATAATTAATACCTGAAAACAAAATAAAAATTATTAGTAAATTATTTAATGGGGTGGGGCGAGAGTGGGGTGGCTAGCCCCAACCTCACTTCGGACCCTCTCCCCTCGCGCACAGCAAAAATTTAGATGTTACACTTCCGAAGTCGAACCGACAAATGATTTCTCACACGTCGCGTCGCC
>NW_017072152.1:0-256 GCF_001483705.2 Eufriesea mexicana | reverse complement strand
AAGAGATCAAAACTGAAAAATCAATGTCCACTATCCCTCGAGAAATTAACAATTGAAATCACATTACTGAGTACAGCCACCGTCACAGTGTTATAGCCGTTGGACTACTATGTTCACTGATGATGTAAATTCTAAAGTGACTCTATAATAACCTACGAATATTGCGGTTATGTCGAGTGATATTTACAATTGGTAGTAGGGCAGATAGTGCATTTTCCCAAGAGAGCACTGTATCCGTTGGATTAACACTTCCACT